>NW_023458558.1:6335364-6339785 GCF_013731165.1 Rhagoletis pomonella
CGCTGCGACGCAGACGCTACTCGCGAGTAGCGTTTTGCCCAGCTATGTTTTAAAGAGTGTGATAATTGGTTTTACTACATTTTCCACACAGCGAATAAAAAATATTGGGGGAAACTCGTTAGAGTTATAATTAAAGCTTGGTTTGAGGTCTAAGATTGCATTTGTAACGTCTTCATCGGTAATAAAAAACGTATCAATATCATCGATGGGCATTGAATTAATAGAAGAATTACATGGAGGTTCATAGCTTTCACATACTTCTTGGAAGAAATTGCAAGATTCTTCCGTAGTATTAGACACGCAGCCATTATATTCCATTTTATCAGGAATGCCAGTCGAATTCCGCATAGAATTTATCCCAATTCATACCATATAAAAAGTAGTTTAAAGCATCGAAATTAGCTTTTCTAAAACATAATATAGGTTGAGGGCTCTTATTGAGCCGCTGATAACTAAGAAATTCAAACTTAATGGTCAGAGCTTTATGATGCGTAGTGTTACGTGATATAGGTGACAAGTTTAATTCACATGTTGACTTGAGATCTCCTGTTGCGAAGACTAAATCAAGTAATTTTCCATTAAGATTTGCAAATGAATTTAATTGCTGAAACTTATTAGATATGAAAAAACTAGTTACAGAAGATTCAGTTTCAGATTTGATATTAAAGGGTAAGAGCCAACCATCGTCAAGTGACCATATAATGTTAGGTAAGTTAAAATCACCCATAACAATTATCTGCTGATTAAAGTCGATGGATTCAGCAATAAATTTGATGTTGTTGATATGCTGCTCATAAACGCTTAAACTAGAGTTAGGCGGTATATAGGATACAAAGAAATAAATGCATTTGCCATTTGAAAATGATACAACTATACAAACTTGCTCGATTAACTTATCGGCAAATGGTAATTCTACTAATCTGCTATGAAGTAGAGGTGCAAAACTATCGATGGCACTATCGATAGTATCGATGTTTTTTATTTTTCCCTACTATCGATTGTTGTTTGGTCCTATCGATAGTCTGACAGACATGTGATTCAGTATTTATTTTAGTTTTATTTCTTCTTTTCTTTTCATTTCTCTTAAACATCCAAGTTGAACTAAAAATTTGGTTGCTACTTTTTTAAAAGAGTAATGTCAAATTTCAAAAATGACGGAAAGCCTTGCATCTTTTAAAATACCACTAAAAAACTGATACAAATTAATTTATACCTAAACTTTCAATATTATCTACCACCGCTATTTACTATTTATGAAAGGTAAATAAAAACCATTACTTCTCAGACAAAAAATGGTTTCTTCTTCTAAAATTGAAATTTACTTGATGAATGCCTTATATATCTGTGTTCATATGGAAAAGTAGCTTATGTCGAAAGGCTGGCTTTAGTATAAATCGGCATTCGCAGCATACGATTGCGAATGACTCACTGGCGCTAAGACGTTGAACAACTTTTGGCAAATAAACGTGAAAGAAATAGTTCCGATACTAGCAAGGCAATATTCTTATTAAGTCTCATCAAAAAATTCCTTGCCGTTTAAAAAATAAAGGGATTGCCGCATTATACTAAAGCCAACCTTTCGACAGAGGATATCTAAAACCACAAATATAAAATTTCAGTATGCCCAATTTTTTCCATTTCAATTCATTTCAAATTATAACTTTACTTCTAACTTAACGGTTGAACAATTAAAAAAGTGTACAGTAGTTTACAAGAATATCCCAACGTAGTATATTCTTAAGGAAATCTTCATACGAAAATTGAGCCAAAACCATATAAATACGATACTATCGACGATATATCGAAAGTTTTGAAAATAATATCGAAAACTATCGATGGTCTGACTATCGGTAGTTTTGCACCTCTACTATGAAGGCTTGATTTAACTGCTAATAACACTCCTCCTCCACGAACGCAACCACTAGTAGTAGGGCATCTATCATGGCGATAAACAGTATAATGATTATCAAAAAACTCTGAGCTGGAAATTTCCTCGCATAGCCAGGTTTCAGTTATAGCAATCATATCATAGTCACGTAGTGATGTCGCGGTCCTAAACTCGATGGATTTCGTTCGGATACCACTTGCATTTTCATAGTATAATGAAAATGACTTAAGTGACGCTGAGCAAGAAGAAGTAATAGAGAGTGGGCCGTCTCTTAGCCTGCTACGTCTTTCTCCCCTTCCTTTTGAAAAAATCGGAATGGTCGAACTCTGATATTTGTTGTCCATAACTTTGCGTTAAATACACCATTATAAAAACAAGGAGAGACTCCAAGTTTAAAGTTTATGCTTCTTAATTCATTTACATTTGCATCTTTCTTCACTAGCGTAAAGCATGATAAATGATTTCTACTGATTCCAGTGTGCTGTGTAACGTAAGAGATAATATCGTCTCCTTTAATAGTGTTTTTAAACGAAGAGAGGTGAATCCATCTTTTCTTGGCGACTACGTCGAGCTCAGAGTTATCATTCTTACCAACACAAACGGTAGCGCGTGCTTTTTTCACTTTGTTTTGTGTATTTCTCCCCTCACTGGGTGCAGCATCGTTGGCATTAACATTGGCATTATTAGCAGCGGTTGGCATGAGAGTATTAATGTTTACATCAGCTGCGGTGGAGTTGATAGAAGAAGAAGCAGCAGTATGAATGTCAGCAATAGGAACTGTTGTACCGGCAGCAGGCGTAGGTGGAGATTGATTAACAGCGCGAGAGGCAGCAGCGGCGTAGGTACTCGCCGGCATGAGAACGTTTGCATTCCCAGCAGTAGCAGCAGTGGACATGATGATACTGGTGTTTGCACTACCAACATTGGCAGAAATGTTAGTATAACCAACAGTAGCAGCATTAGAATTTGCACGAAGCGAAACGGCTGGCAGTGGCGGTCCATTTGCCAACGAAGTCTTGTGTCATGTAAACCGAGTTTTATTTAATAATAATATTAATACAAAGTAAAAAATGTATGTCAGGTTAAATTACAAGCTTTGCTCGTATGACCGTCGCGCTTCGCGGTTGCTACAATACTCCTCGATTATGACTGTCGCTTGTTGACAGCTCGCCGGTAGGTGTTGCCATCTTATGTTAGAGGGGAGGGCGCTGCCATATCAGTTGACAGTTCGGCCTCTCCTCACAATGGCATCGTCCCGATGTCCGCTGTTTCGTTGTTTTCGTCGTCGCTCTCACCATTATACCCATCGAGGTCAGGAGGTGAGGAGCACCAAAGCTTTAGTTTGTCAGATGAATAAACAGACGTGAACTTTTTCGGACTCACTTGCATGCCATCGATATCACGTAGCAGATATCGGTCTTTACCAAGAACGGAACCGGTTCAGTTGGTTTGATGTGTTGTAACGACAGCTTTTCCTTGGGGTGACTGTGGTTGTATGAGTGAGTGTCTACCGGATGTGAAAGTACCCATAATTCTCTGACGCCGCCTAACCAACGCTAAGGGTGTGAAACTTTGCTTGCCCGGCGGGGCGATAAGGCAGTTCTGAATGCGTGTGTATGTGTTAGTGTGTCTGAAAATTGAGTAGAAACTAGACTTCGTAGTTCAGTTGGTAAATGGGGCACGAATAGCTTCGTCGGCTTGAACAGTTCTGATAAAATAGCACTGAAAGGAGCCGGAGGAGTCAGTTGAAAAAGAATTCGGAGCTTGTGTAAGTCGAGTGCGCGCGAAAGTCTTTAAAAGTTCGTATGGTAAATACATAAAAAATACATACATAAGTGATTATATACGCGGTTAATTGTGCGGTCAAGTGCGACAAACGGATCCCGACTGGTACCGTCGCAACGGATCCGCAGGAAGTCCCGTTGGGGTTAGTTTTAACAATTTTTGGAAGTCGAGGTAAGTGGCAGTAACTTGGCATTTAAAAAATTTCAAAGAAAAAAAAAAAAGGCAAAACAAGTGACTATGCGCGTATGTACACATGCCATTGGCTGATGTACATATGCACATACATATATACCACTCATTTACTTCAATACGATCATTACCGAAGAAAAAAAAATAAAGAAAAATCTTCAAAGTCTGGAATGTATGTACACATGTACATACATACATATAAAAAGATATAATAATAAAAATTTAATACTGGTAATTTATGAAATTGGTACACTACATACTTTTCTAATCAATGAGTGATGTGTATGTACATACGAAGCCTTCAAAAAAAAAAAAAGGGTGAGAAGACGAGGGGGGGGAAGAGTGTAAATTTTGTTTCTTATGCTATTGTTTTTTTAGGTCGCCAGTACATCCACATACGAAAGGACCTTGCTATGTAGAATCCTTTCGACCGACACCCTATGTATATAACCGCCACTGCACAACACACAAGCGCCAACACACATACATATGCAGAAAAACAACAAAATTAGCTTGCTGTAGCGGAGGCGACGCCACTAAAAATCTGGCACATTGGCAC
>NW_023458558.1:6339885-6341619 GCF_013731165.1 Rhagoletis pomonella
AGTGCAATTATAGAAAAGTGCTTCTCAGCGCGACGCACTAGGGCACACATTGCATACTTTATTTTATAATATTTTTTTTATCAAAAGAAATCGATAGAGAAATGTAAATGCTGGTTTATGCCCAAAAATACTTAATGAATAATATTTATAAGTTATACTCTATTTTTAAGACTAAATACCTACTTATATGAAACAAGTAATTTTTAGCAAAAAAAAAACCGACTTCAACTCTCATATACAAAAAATATATATATATATATCTCACGATCCACTGATCGGATCTTAACCAGATTAGTATGGGACCACCTCTGAGACACTACCTTTCCGATGCAAAAAGAATTATCGAAATCGGTTGACGTGGTCCAAACTTATGCGGTAACATACATAACAAAAAAAAAAAAAAAAGATTCCGACGAACTGATAACCTCCTCCTTTTTTGGAAGTCGGTTAAAAAATAAGACCTAAACACCGTAACCATCTGGCCGGTCAACATATAAAAGAATTGGTTCTAATAAAACGGAGCCCAGGTATTATACAAATGAGTTTTCCTAATTTAAGTTTTTTTAAATTATACAAGTACTAAATTTTTCTTATGCAAAAGGTTGTATAAACTAATAGTATTTGTTACTAAAAACTTCCAAGGTTCATTATTACACTATAGGTATAAGCAAAATAGGCCAAAATACCCATGCACGAAAAATACCACTTTTAGTACATTTATAAAAAATGCGGCAACCATAACTGAGCGCGACGCACTAATACCATGACAAAATGAGACTGTGTTGGTGTGCCCAGCTATGCTTTAAAACATGTTTGAGACTGGGAATGTTTTTAGACCGTTGGAAGATGTGTTCTATTGAACCTATCTTTAAATCTGGCGACAAAAGTTTTATCTCCAACTATCGAGCTATAGTAAAGCAAGGGGTTTTTTCCAAAATCTTTGATCACATAATTAATAAAAAGCTACTTGAACACGTTCGTTATTCCCTAACTAGCTGCCAACACGGGTTTTTGCCTGGTAAATCTACAGTTACCAACTTGTCTCTTATTTCAAACAACATTATTACTGCTATAGAACAACATACCCAACTTGATGTTGTTTATACCGATTTCTCAAAGGCTTTTGACAAAGTCGACCATAACATTCTTTTATTTAAGCTCAATAAATTTGGTGTGACCGGCACATTATTGAATTTCTTCAGAAGTTTTCTAATCGGTAGAAAGTTATTGGTGAGAATAGGTTCAGCGAGCTCCAACATTGAAGTCAATGCTACTTCGGGTATTCCTGAAGGACCTCACATAGGCCCTTTATTATTCTTACTTTTTATAAACGATCTACCGTCGCATATCCTATCGTCGAAATGCTTAATGTTTGCAGACGATCTTAAAATATTTCTCAATATCAACTGTCCGCTGGATAAAACGTCAGTATGATTTAAAAGCATTTTTGAATTGGTGTACCACCAATAATCTAAGTCTCAACATCAGTAAGTGTTGCATTGTCGCATATACCCGTCGCGCATCTGTCAGGATTTTCAACTATTCTCTAAATGGTGTTGATTTATTGCGTAAATCCGAAATTAAGGATTTGGGAATTATTTTTGACACTAAGCTTACTTTTTCAAAACACATTGATTTAGTCTCGTCTAAAGCCTACTCGATGGTGGGATTCATAATGAGGAACACTAAAAATTTTAAGGACGCTATGACTCTTAAAGCACTTTATGTCGCTGT
>NW_023458558.1:6341719-6344576 GCF_013731165.1 Rhagoletis pomonella
GCCGAGCTGTAAACCTAGTGTAAGCTTAGGCTAATGTAGTACCAGTGTAAACCTAGTATAAGTTTGCGTTAATATAGTATAATAGTGGCAACCCTGTAATATATTATGTAATAATTTAGATGTTGGCAATCCTAATGTCAAATAAAATAAAGATGGCCGGACACTTCCGGAAAAGGATTACAACGAGCTGGTTGCTTTTTACTCGCGAATTCTTAAATCGTAGTTAATCAAGTAATTTACCCACTAAAAGTAAGTGGTTTATAGAATAAATAAATAGAAATAAATTCCATAAAGGTTTATGAAAGCAGCAGGAATTTTTTTGTCTGAAAATTCAACAAATGTTCTGAATTTTAGGGAGCCTCAGTGAGTTCAACACAAACGAAATAAAAATCATACGGTGGTATTCCAATACAAAGCCGTATCTGCCTTATTCGTATTTTAAAGTCACAACGCGATTGTAGATCCAGAAATGCATTGGGAGCAGCATGTGACACTGTAGCGGAATAATTCACATACTAGCACACTTAAATGCTGCGAGACTTCATTTAATATTTGCCCTTTACAAACACTGCTAAATACATTACTACTTGTGTATGAATCCTTATGCTTTCCAATTTTTATATATGCAATATTTTAAAAGATTTACGCCTTTTACCCATTTTAAATGTTTTCCGTCAAGCAAAAAAAGTTTTGGTGCAAATGCAATGCTTTATTCGCCTACGTGGCTGGTAAGAAGAAGCTAAAGAAGAAATTCCCGCAAACGTATTCTTCCCTGCAGAAAACTAATATTTTGTCTTCGTAAGTGGGTCAGTAAAATTTATTTTTATTTATGATTGCAGTTATTCAGTTATGGTTTTTCCGCCTTTTGATAAATGTCTTTTGATTTTGTGCAATTTTCCTAGAAAGGCTAAAGGTTTATAAAACTCTAAAAGTTTCTATGAACATTGTACGACAGAAAGTTAATCTGAATGCTGGTAATTTATATAAAAATTAAAAAAAAAAAATTGATTGGTTTGGTGCATCGCATGCATACATACATACATATTTATATGATACCTCTTACATAAATAGCATTCATTGAATACTCGAAGCATAAAATAGCGAATTTTTGGTGAATAAATAAGCCGACTTTGTGATAGCAGGTCAAATTTTCAAACTGCTAATATTCTTAACCGCTCGTTGACCTTCAAATCTTTATGTGTTGTGGTTGAATTTCATAGATATAGTCATATATCATATTGGGAATTCATGTACATACATATATCAATAATACAATAATATATGTACATATATATAGATTTTATATATTTTATACAAAAAAATTTAAAAGCATTAGATCGTTTGTATTTTCATTTATTACGAAAAAAATTCTACATTTCTTTTATGCAATGGACGCACACTGTACCTGGTGCATTGCTACTTTTGCAGGCTGTTTCTTTTCATATAGGCTCTGTTTTTTTTGTCCTTGTAACAGATATTTTGTCATGCAAATATTCCTTCCAACCTACTACTGCTAAGACCTTTCATCTAATAGCTTATTGCACCCATTTTTATTTTCAGCTAAGCGAAGACATCGGCTACGTGTTATACTCGGCGTTAGGCTCCTTTTACTTGCCCAGCTGCATAATGGTTTTTGTCTACATACGAATTTATTTTGCTGCCAAAGCGAGAGCGAGACGCGGCATTAAGAAGCATCCACGTAAAACGAACAACGAACAGGTGAGTATTAGAGAAGTATATACGTACATATGAATATTTTTCATATTTTTACAAAAAAAAAGGATACATTTTCTGTATATGTCAGCTAGTGCACGCGAATCATATGTCAATATCCTTGGAAGTAACGTGTACGGTTTTTGTGATTTTTGCTGCCAGCAACAGCACTCGTGTACACGCATGCAATGATTTTTGCTGAAACTCTCACTCACACAACTACATGTGGAAAAAAAATGCCTTTGCTTGGAGGTGCAGAACTCATTTGCACCGATTATTGCTGATTTACAGGAATATCTGGTACAATAAGTTTACCATTGCGCTGCATTGCCATCGGCTGCAATTGCTGGCATTTCCAATTGCCACTATCAGATGAATGTGCAATATGTACATATGTATGTATGTGTGTGGGCAATGGATTTATCCTACATATTGTCAATTCGCTGAAGAACAAACAGCCGTTTTAAACGATGCATATGGTGCTTCGCGTTGTTGCTGCAAGCGGTCTTTTAGAAAAGCCTACAGCATTGATGAAACAAATCTGACGAGCTAAGAGCAACAGCAACACCGAAATTGCCTACAAAATTCGGCGAGCTATAAATATTAGCGGCATGCGTGTCCGTCTGTTTGTAATTCTCTGCATTCAGTGATTTTTAAAAGCTCTTGTGGTTCGGCGTTTTCCACTCAACGGAGTTTTTTTTTGTTTTTCACTTTTTGATCGGGAAAGGCCATTGGCGAACGTCTAATTGGAATATTGTTTATTTTTTGTGCAGCTATGGCCGCGTGATTAGAGATGCGTGTCGCCACTCCATTTAGCCAGCAGTTAAATTTAGAAAAAGTGTTGAAAGTGCATTTAATGTCGAGGGTTCCGTATTATGGAGATGTAGGTTTTGCTGTAGATAGAAAAAGCGTCGTGGTTATGTAAGGATCACTGAATTATTTTGACCGACGATCAGGTTTTTATTTTCACCTTCACCAAAGTTAGGACAATCACAATTGTTTCTTTTTTTAATAACTTTGAAAAGTTTTCAAACAGAATGTTCATATTAGAGGCAATAGACATGGCATGGCATCAAATACAACATATCTGTGAAGTCTCAAGAGTGTATAACGAAATTTAAAAAAAAAATGGCAGCATGCAGAA
>NW_023458558.1:6344676-6405262 GCF_013731165.1 Rhagoletis pomonella
GAACAGTTACACAACGAAATAGCTACAATTAAAAAACGTTTTGGAGGAAAGCAATTAAATAAAAACTATTTCAGAATATTGCTGGTCACTACAACTAGAAACTGATGATGCTGAATAAAGAAAAAAAAAAAACGGTCAGGAAAACATTTTTCAGTAGAACAGTCAAAAATAATATTTGTGCAAAAATTTTGTTTTCATACAAAGTTGTATAAATCGGTAAATTTCCATCCTATTTTTGAAACTAAACACTAGTTTTTTCGTTATTAAAAACAATTTCACAATCAATTTAGGACTAGCATAGTTTTCTTATAAAATAGCGCGTAAGAAACCGCACCAAAATTTACAAAAATGCGATAAAAGTAAAAAATGTGAGTTTGCTGGGTAAATACACACAGATCTCTTAAGGTTTCTTTATTCACAAATACATCGTTCGAAAGGCCCAAGTTTTTTATTTTCAAAACCTGGCAATAAACCGACACTCGGTTCATAATCAACTAAGTTACAGGCGAATAAGTGCGCAAAAGTACGCAAATCGGTATTTATAAACCGTAAATCAAGATTTTTGGCGTGTTTGGCAAATTTCATATTTCGATTCTTGTAGTACTCGAAAACGCCTACCAGAAAATATACATAACATCCCACGTATTTCTGCTTTATTTTTTTTTTGTAGCACTGTGTTGTTTTTGAAATTATTAAAACATAAAAAAAACGAAAATATTTTAGCATAGAGGCCCATTTCAATTACGTTTATTCTACACAAGTCGATTTCGAAGTTTAGAAAACACACACCAAAAGTAAGTACCTATTTGCTAAATTTTTCACTCTTATACAATATGCATATTTTTTGTCTTAATTTCGATAAGAATAATTTTAGTCTAAATTAGAGTACAAAGTTTAGTTGATCAGTTTTCGAAACCATTACTTCACAAAATTTACAAAATTTTACAACGTTATTTACAAATTTATGTGCCTATATATACAAGCAATATAAGTTTATTCTCTTTATATTACTATTTATGCATGTTCTAGTAGTCATATGCTCTAAATATGTGCCAACAAAGTTGAGGGTATTCACAAAATATGTCAACTGGTTTAACATTTACATAAATTTTGATTGCATGTGTTGCATACATATAGGCGTTCAATTTTTTCACTTATATTCTGGCTTAGCAATTAGAGTGATTAGCAACAAAAAAAAAAAAACATCCATGGCATTTTGCGGCTGAAAATTTACACCGCTCTGTGAACACCCATATACTACACATTAATTTACTAAGTTTCTACTCAATTCTCAAGTACTTACATTTATTTATGTTTATTTGTGATTTTGATATTTTGCAGCATTTTTTTCCAGTATCTCATTACGTACATACATTTGTACATATTTACATAGGAAGATATTTGAAATATTACATAGGAGGCATAGGAGGCTTGTCACAAAGAAAGTAACATTCAGTGGAAGTTAAAAAATTTGTTTGCACTAGTCAGAAAGTAGCACCAAAAAAACCGTAAATATTTGAGATGCTCGAACATTTTGAAAAATACGTGTTTTATCGAAATTAACCTTCCTATTCCCACACAAAGAAAAAAACTCATTTCAATGACTATTGTCATATCTATTCCTATAGCATTAATCTACAAAAGATTCAAAAGCTGAGGAAGCTAATTTTGGAAAAATTACTTAAGTATTTACAATGCATTAATGTACATTTGAACGCGTTAATAGTACTTTAGTGTATTTTGGAAACTTAACTTAAGCCTCATAGTTCAAACAGCAAACGTGTAATCATAGTGGAAGACATCCGCTTAAAATTAGATTATCTAAAACTACAGTTTTTAGTCAGGTTTTTAACCAAAGAAAAAAAAAAACACTAACATTAGTGAATACATATTTACATTACCCTCCAGCAAATCAAACTGGCTCGGAACTGGCGCCGAACTAGTTTGGAAAGAGACAGTACTGGTTCTTCATATACATATCGCAAATTCATGGCGATGTCCTACGAAGTCTCGATTGCTCCCTCTGTAGAAATTTTGAACTCGATCAGAACTGGTTCTATTTTGGACAGATATGGGACAATACATATTTTATGAAAAACAATTTTCAAGTATTTTTTTATTCTTACTTTATTTTTACTAAATTCCATAATTTTTTCTTCAACAGCTTAAATTTATTAAATCTGAATCACCGCGATTTGATCTCGTGACCAACGATGTTAGAGTCGGAGCTGTTTTCGTGTTGTACGAGAAGTGAGAATTTCGACATTCACTTCGCAGCTTTCATATGCTAAGGGCTGTATGTGAGAAACTTTCACCACATGCAACTGGCACACCGAGCGTTTCAACTGTCCCGCTCTGCAACAATATTGTAGTAGCTGAAATTTGTAGGATAAAACTAGCGCTTTGTCAGACTGTCTCTAAATTTTGATGCAGGGTAGTTTCGGTTTGATTTTCTCTATTGTATTTCGACAACTACACACGTATGTACGTATGTATAAATGTAAACCTAAGTTTTTGATTTCATTTAACATTTTTGAATATTTTTTTTGTAAAACGTCGAACAGCAAAAGTGGAAATTTAGGCGCTGTGAACGCTTTCTGATCGCTTTGTGTTTAAAGTTTTCATTTATGTATTTAATTAATTTTTGTTTTTTTTTTTTGATTTTGCACTTTTTATAGCTAATAAATATAAAAAATAAGACTAAAAATTTGTACCATAATAACTATAAGCAAAGTATATGTCAATTTATATATAGTCGGCGTTATAAATATGAATAGCCTGACGTATTTGCCATACCAAAAAAATATACTTTATTCAACAGCAAAAACCACAAGAGTACATTTTTTTTTATTTCATACAGGACTCGGAAAATTGCAAAAATACCAAAAAAATGTGCATACAAATTTTAAAATTTTTAATCCGATTTTGTAGCTCATTAAATTTTAATACAATAAAGTGCAAGTTTACAGTCGCTAAAAATTGCCGTTGATTTTTGAGATTCTTTTTGTCGTGGGTGTTACGCATTTTCTTGTATATAAAAAAAATTTTTGTTTTGCGTTATATGCAAGAAAATGCGCCTCGACAAAAACAAAAATTCTCAAAAATCAACAGTAATTTTTAACGACTTCAAACTTGCACTTTATAAAATTGCATATTCAAAATAAGAAAGAAGTTGAAAAATTTTTATGTATTTTTTTAAATTTTCTCGAGTTTTGTATAAAATGATTAAACTTGATTCTTGTGGTTTGGTTTTTGCTGTTGAATGAATTATATTGTTATAAAACTATAAGAAAATTTTGGCATGGAAAATATGAATGAATAAAATCGTCAAACCGTTCTGGTTTTCATATTTGTGACGCTGACTCTATTTTGTTTATAGTTTATAGTTATGATGCCACATGCTTTTAGGCTTATTTTTATTTTTTTTTTGCATATAAATCCGACCTTTACTAATATATTGTTGTAACTAATAAGCTTATAGAAAAGTTCTTTGTTTGTCAATATTAACTTTTATTTTTAATTATTTCGAGTAATATACTTCAAGTACATACATTGGTATACTCTGACTACTGAGACAGCAAATAGTTCGCACTTATTTAATTTTAAAGTTTATTTATCTACATTTTACAATTCAGTCAATTTAGTTGTATTTACAAAGTTTCTATGTTTAATTCAATTACTTGTTAGTTACAAAATAGTTAATATTAATTTTAAATATGTATTAGTTTAATGCTAACTTTTAGACTTTTTTGTTTTGTACAGAATGCAGCAAAGAACATTGTGTTTTCATGTGCAAGTGTGTGTGTGATTTTTTAGTAGTATCTAAACAAATGACGACTATGCTTCGCATTTGCTCGCTTGTGGTTTTCTGAAGGCATACTTTACGGCGCCACCACATCTCTGCATGCGCTATTTTACTCCGAATATTTGGGTTTTCGAAACACATCTACGAATGCAATGTGAATTTTTACGAAGCATCGTTCGTTAAGTACAGTACAATTCGGCCATGGATTTGGTTATTTTCATTTGAGTAAGAAATTTAAGTTTACTTGATTACAACGACTTGAATTACAAACTTGTTTTTCTAGTTTAAAATTGAAGAACACGCTAATATTATCTGCCACATTTTCACTAAAAAATCTGTTTAATGCCCCACGACTGCTGCTAATGAGGGAGAGAAATATGTACAAAAACAACAGATTAAAGTGAGCAAGAAAACAATATAATGTACGGTATATAGTCTGAATGTTGTTTTCAGCACCCGCTGTTTGTGTTGGCTCAAAAAAAAAAAAAAAAAAAATACGCGGAATCACTCTTGCCAACAAGCGCTACTTTGGACTCACTCATCACAGCATTCGATGAGGCGGCTCTTGTGGAATTCGAAAGAAAGTTTTTGTAGAAGTTTCCCGGCCTTTACGCGTTGGCGATGGTGAGTACCGCCGAGACGATTTAATGATGAGCTTTCTGAGCTTTACAACGAAATGGACATAGCGCAGCGAATTAAAATACCGCGGCTCCGCTGGCTGCTGGCTTGGCCATGTCGTTCGAATGAACACCGACGCTCCAGCTTTGAAAGTATTCAAGACCAAGTGTAGATGAACTTGGCTTAACTTGGGGCACAGAAGAGCAAATATATTCCATCTTATTAGCAAAATTGCCTCTCGAGTCGTGATCTTTGGACTTTTCATATTCTCAGTCTGATAAGACTGGCATTTTTGCCAGAGTTCGATAACTAATAAGTATAACTAGTGAACCCGCCAGGCGTCAAAGTGCCGAAAATTGATTTTCAAAAACTTAAAATATATTCCAAATGTTAGTCCGAGTTATAAAAGATCCAAGTGCCATATTTCATCTAATCGCATAGTGCATGTGCAATTTAATAAAATTTCAGATCACCCTATACCGTTGGAAAAAGTCTTAATTAAAAAAATAAAACTTTATCATAAATCTACAGGCCATGGTCTTTAATTTGACTTCTCAATTTTTTTTAAATTCATTGTAAAAAGTATTCTCAAACTAAAATCTTCTTCGGACATTGCGATACACACGTATTTCAATAAACTGATAAACTAATGTGAATTTTATTGTTCGAACAATTGGCAACCCTCAAAAATAAAGGTCAGGAATAAAGCTTTTCCCAACCATTTTCAATAGATAACCATCTTTTAATAATTCATCGAACTTATTGAGTAATTTGAATGTAACTTTTTAAAAGCGTGGCAACCCTTTTCAAACTTCCAAATGTTCAAACTAAAGATTTCTTAACATTCTTTCGTTTGACTGCAGTATTTTTATATGTCATATACTTTTTGAATATGTTAATTGAGTTAGACCTTTCAAACAGGTGGTAGCCCTCCTCAAAAGCATTTTCAAGCTTAATCCTTGTTAACTCTCCTTAACCGAATCTAAAATAGTAGAACAAATCCTATTGGAGGTACGATCTGGATTTTGAAGTTTAGCAAAACTTACTTGACGACATTTCTTAATGTAAAGAAATAGTCGATTTTTTACACACCATAAGTATTTAAAGCTTATCAAGCTCCGATTGAAGTAACACTGAGCCAGTAACGTTTCTAATCACCGGGTAAATGTTTAAATCATCAGCGTATATTAGATACTTAGCGGTCGAAAAGCAATCCCCAATACCGTTAACAAACAGTATAAAAAAACAGCGGACCAAGTACTCTATCCTGTGGAACACCAGAGGTCGGCACAAATGAGTTGGAATAAATCCCATCGATTACTACAAAACTTTTTCTGCCACCTAGATATGACTTCATCCACTGCAAAAATATTGAATGAAAGCTTATATTAAAAAGTTTAGCTATTAAGATTTTATGTGAAATCCTATCGAAAGCTTTTGAGAAATCCGTGTAAATAGTATCAACCTGATAGCCATTTTGAAAAGTAGTAAAGCAGCCGTCAGAGAAAACTGCGAGATTAGTTAATGTAGTCTGTGTCCTGTCACGAAGCCATGCTGATTCGCGTAAATTAAATTCTTAAGATTAAAAAACAATTTTTCTTTGATAAAGCATTCAAGCTGCACCAAAAGCTTTTTGGGTTTATTTTGATATTCGCTTCATAATTTCTAATATAGTTTTTATAGCGCGATTTATTCAACTTATTAAATTTTGTCTTATAACTGAAAAATTATTCTTAGTACTGTGATTTACGCGTAAGTTTAAAGTTTTTAAAGAATTTGCTTCTTAGGTTCTTTAAAGGCTTGAGCTCTCTCGAATACTAAGGGAGCTTGTAAGCCATCCTTACTATGAATTGGAACATATTTTCTGCACAAGTCATAGAAAGTATTTTTTAAAGAGTTTAAAGGAATTAGCAACTTCATCTAATCCTGTAATATCATCCCATTTATTACCAGAGAAAACGTTATTAAAGCGATGAAAATCACATAGATTCTAATTAAAAGATATCTTGGGATCAGCTTCATTTAAATTATTAAATAATTTGAACTTAACTCTTAAAATAGGTGCCAACTTTCTGCCAACACCTCAAAAATATTCTTAGCGTTCAAATTAAAGATGTTTTAAAACTCCTTCATTTGACATCCATATTTTGATATTTCATATAACTTGTGTAAAAGTAAATTAAATTCGACATTTCAAGCAGGTGGCAACCCTCTTCCAAATAATTCCAAACTACTACATTTTGAAACCCCTTTCGCTTGGCAACCATATGGTGATACATAATTTTTGACCGGGTGGCAACCCTTCTATAGCTCAGCTCAGAAACAAAGTTTTTCAAAACCATTTCGATTGATATCCATTTTGATTTTTTTTTACAAAAAATTTTGCCTTCTGATCGCCCTCTTCTTATTATTTGTGCGTAGAGGACAAGGAGAAGGTTGCATTTTTCGGTAGAAATGAAATCGGCATTAGTTTTGTTTACAATCTTTTAATTCCGAAATAGTCCATTTAAAATCGCTATGCGATTAAATTGCCTATTCAACAGCTTTTTATACGCAAGTAATAAGTTTTTCCCCCGTACCTTCAACACCCCAAAAAAAAAAAACACAATCAAAATTAATTACTTTTTAAAATGGCGTTTTCAAGTTTTGACGACATTCGCAATTGTCACTCACTTGTGTGCATGCACCATAAAAGCTTTCTACTTTCCTTTCAGTTAGTCATATTTATGGTGGATATAACTCATTTTAATTACCAAAATACGTACAGCAGCGGCGTATTGACTTGGAAATCAAAATTTCGTTGAACCGCAACAGCCATAAATTTTTAATTGCCGCGAGAATTGTATTTATGGCTGCCACCACGCAGAGGGAGTCGCCATGTCATTTAGATATATCCTTCAGACTGCCACCACTGCTACACGCCCCTAATCTGCCACCGTCACTGTCACTGCCACCGTCACTGCCACTGCCACTCATCAAACTCGCATAAACAATAAACAATGAAGAGCCACTAAAATTGGCAAATATGTGTATGTATGTGTGTACATGAAAATAGAAAATAGCGCGTAAATTGCATTCAAATTCTGACGCGACTCAATTCAATGCAAAATTCATGCGACATAGTCGTCGGTTTGACAGCGTCGCCAGCGTGGCGGCATCGCCTGTTTGTTTGCCATTAATTACGCGCAATTGTTGCGCAAACTCGATTATGCATAGCACACTTTACGGCGCAGTACATAGGGCAAGCGTGACACGTACGCGTAGGCTGCCGGCATACTGCCAGCTGAGTGTGTTTGAGAGTAAATGCGTGTATTTTTAATTGCTGAGCTTGCTGAGGCACACCTCCACACACAGGCCAAGTTCGAAAGGGCAAGCAAACGCCTAGCAAACAGCGTTGGTGCGTGTGCGCGCGGAATCTTTAAATGCCGCCAGCGCCTTTGCCCTGCTTCTACTTCTGTTTCTGCTGATGCTGATGCTGCTGCTGTTTGAAAAACTTCGTTTCGAATGAAAGATTTTATTGATTTATATTTGCCTAGTTCATTTGTCGTTTGCTTCGAGGCTTGGATTGTCGCAGAGCCAAACTCACCCACACACACACACACACACACACACACTCACACATACTCCGCTCATGGCATGAGTTGAATACTTGGCCGACAGAGTGGACGTTTATTGCAATTTATTGTGCGCGTACTTTGAATAATTACGTAAATTTATTCAGTGGTTCAGCGGTGGCATAAGCGCAGAGTAGTGCAAAAAGTGAAGTGAAGATAGAGGAACGCGTTCTAAATTCCATCGCATGACACTTCGAGAATGGTATGCAGTGGTGTGAGAGTAATTGCGAAGGGAAGAGCTGGCATTAAAATTTCACAGTTCGATTGAAAAAAAAAAAACTGTTTTGTTGCACACTCTTTCGAGAGCGCTTGCCGGAGCCGCCAGCGTAAGACAATGCGTTGAAAGAAACAGAGGAATGTTGGAAAAGCGTAAAGAGAGAGAACACAACAGAGTTTAGAGGGTTTAAGTTGGAAATGGAAAAATGTTGGAGTTATTTGCTTCATCTGTTTTACACGGAGTGCTGGTACTCGTACAATGTGAAGCTATTATGTAGGTCCTCTTTGCACATTTGCAATTATCATAAAACTCAGGAAAAAGTTGTGAATGTTGTCGCTTAATTGATTTTTATGGACATCGTTTGCGTCATTTAACACTTTAGGATGGGTCGCGAATGCTTGGACTGTTGAGCAAATGGTAGGAGTTTTGAAGAAGGGTGAAATTGTTATTTTAATATGGTGGTCATATTAAAAAAAAAAAAAATCGCTAGTATGAACTACAAGTATGGTGGAATTTTTAACGCGAATAATACACAATACTAAAGCACAAGTAAATAAAACAATTTGAGTATTTGCTGGACACTTTGGACTCAATGGTCCGAAATGTAAAAAATTTGTTTTCGAAGGAAAATAGCTTTTCCGACCTTTCCACAATTGGCCTTCAAATCCAACAGATACCCTACTCGAAACATGAGATAAGCTATGCCAAGAGATTCCCGTCGATGGACCTCCAAGTTCACCGATGGACCTCCAAGTCCACCCGGTTAGGGTATCACTTATGCTTGCTCCTCTTCCCAGAACACTCATTCGTCCAGATTCGGTAGGATGCCGTTGATGATGCAATACAAATATCTGCCAAAATACTGCGCTATGTATAGTCACGAAATGCCTTCTGTTTCCCCCTGGACACCATAGCGCCACCTCTCAGCTACATCAGAAGACAAACATATCTACAAACTGACGAACGAAATTTAGACTTATGTATGTACATAAAAAAAACCTTTGAACCCGGGGGAGAGTGATGATACAAGCCTTTACCGAAATTGATCAATAGCCTGCCACCACTTTCTTGACGCCTCGTCGCACAGTGTAAGATTTGACCCATCTAGCTGCTTTTAATTCTGTAATTCGAAAACTATTGAAGATAGATTAATGAAATTTTGCACAGGGTACGTTATAAGATAGGCGAAGCTTTTTACAAAAAATTGGTAATTTATAGTTACTGTCACGCCACCCTATTATATAACTGCAATTTTAAAAAATGCAAAAACTGAAATATTTAACTAATTACAAACACTAAAATGCCTAAAATTTATATTTAGAATTTCCCTATAACAGGACTGACAAACTGACAGAAATGGACTTAAAAATAAATAAATTTTTTTTTTTAATTATGGGCGTGGAAAATATCGACAAAAAATCAAGTTGGGTCAACATAATTCCGTTATAAGTTCAATATTTCTTGCTCTATTTACAAAAATAGGATACCATTGGAAATGTAATGAATCAGGCTTTTTCTATTCAAAGCAAAAATACAAGAATTTGTCTCGACCGAGATAAAATGCAAATGAATTACTCGAAGAAAATGAAATTCCCAGTAGGCCAGAAAAAAGAAAATTTCATCAAAACCTGCACTTTCCAGCAGCTAAAATTGTGTTGTTTCAAGTCTAAGAGGAGTGGCAAATAAACTGAGATACAAACTTTATCGAATAGTGGCGGATAACGAGTTTTCGGGTCTAATAAAAATAATAGTTTGCTAAAAATAAGTCTAAGTCAAGTCAACATCGTTTTACTTTAACTGAAATACTCAGTCCTAGTTTACTACATTCCCAAAAATGCATATTCATTAAAAGGATCATACCTAAAAAAATAAAACCAAAATGATATTTTAGCAATTGTTGCATAAATCACATAACACCGACAAATTAAACATTGAGATTCAGTTTTAAATATACAAGTTTAAATATTATTGCCCTCAGTAATTTTGCAAATCAAACCCCGTCCCGCCATACACTTTGATTTAAATTTTTTAGTTGTTATTGTTTCATCTTTATCAGGCATTTCTAGAAACATTCTAGACATTGTTTTGAAATTTGGCGACATAAAATAATGTAATTAATCTTTTCTAGAATATGGAAATGATACACTGTGCGTCGCGCCATTACTGCAATTGGAGTCCAACCTCCACATGTAGCAGAATAACTGCTTTACCTGCTCCGTAGAATAAGAGCTGGACCCGCTTCACATTAGCTCCGCTACCACCTGGGTATGTGTTGTAGCAGATTAAACTCCAACCTACCCAGAACTAATCCAGACATAGCAAACACAGCCTTCGCACGTGGTTGGTAGCCTCCCAATGCCCGGTAAGATATACTATTTGCCTCGTAATGTCAGATATGTGAGAACCTTTCGCTTCGTTGCTTACATTTAAATTTAGTTTAGAATCCTTTTATATGATTCCCATGCATTTCTCTCGTACAGATAATTGTAGGATTTGGCTATTCAGCTTTGGTCATTCTAAGTCAAGAACTTTATTCTTGGGCTAAGCAGCTGTCTTTTTTGGGTTGATTCCAAGATTACATTACACAACTGTGTCGCTCATCGCAGATGGAAATATCCCGGCTGATAAAATTTTCACACCATCCACCTAGGTCACTAATTTCATGACCTCATGATCTATATTGATTGATACTGAGTTGACAGTGGTAAGCAATTACTTCACCCTGAATATCAATGCTAACAATGTGCATTACCATGCGGTCCCTCAATTTTGCTGAAATCATTATTCTGCGTAGCATCGCCTTTAATCAGGAGCTGACGCATTCTTCGACGCCAAGCTGGATTAAGGCTCCACGTGAAGGAACGGCGTCGAGGGTTCATTGATCACATATAAGATCCTTGGCGGCTTTCCTTTCTATACCAGCTTCTTGGGCGAAACCAGCAAGCATTCGACAGAAAATGTAGGAAAATGTAGAAAAATCTGCTGCGTTTGGTTAATTTGATATAAATAGCAGTCCATTTTCTTTTTTCGCTTATCTTTTGGGTAACATTTAATAACAAAAATTATATATTTGCATAATAAAATCCGACGTGAAGGGACCAAAGGGCAAGAAGTTAATTTTTCATTAAACAGTGGCATAAAATTAAAGCGCTGAATATTAGAATAATTTACATTTAAAATGCGGGTTGTGAAAGCAAAATAAGGAAGCGGATTAAATTAGAAAGCAAAAAAAGCTATGAGGAGCTTCGCAAAAATAACAAAATGTAACATTAGGTACATTCCTTTTAAGCTTCAAAGCAAAATTCCTAATTTTTAATGCAAACGAATTCTGCATTTTACATTTTTCAAAAGCATTCATATTTGTTTAGTAAAACAAATTTTTACATAATGCGAAGTGGAATACAATTTCAAAGGTACAAATGCGCAAATGTATTTTTTGCATGCGAATACATACACAAGAATATGCAATATTGGCGCTTACATATAAGAATTGCGCATTAACACATTTGCATATATGTATGTAAAAAATGAGAGCTGGCAATAAAATGTAAATTTCACAAAAATTATGGCCAACTTCAAATGCGTAAATTGCGAATGCGTGGATGAAAGAACAGAAAGGCGAAGGTTGAGCGGCATAGCTTGGTCGATCGAATGAATAAATGAGTGTGCCTTTCTTCCCAAAAAAAAAAAAAAAAAAAAAAAAAACGCCAAAGCATTGCTCATGTCAAGCTCAACCCAGTTCAGTCCGTCAGTTGCGGCCCACTGACTGCAAACGCACCCAATTTGTATTTCTTATCCAAAATTGCATATGAAAACCAATTTGGAAGAGCAACAAATGTTAACTTGCATTTTAAAGTATGCACCACTAATTTGTTGTTTTTTTTTTTGAAAGTCGCACTGTTGGTACGAGAGCGTATTTGGAGTGGGCGAGTGCGTTTAGCAAACGCCAAAAATAAGTAATGACTTTAAATGCAATAAAATTCAAGGCAGGAAAGAGAAAAATGTGTATGTATGTGAAAGACAAGCGCCAACAAACTCAGAATAAAATGCGGCTGCGAATGGCATGCCAATGCAAATTTAGTGCAAACTGACTTTAAAGTTACTCATACGCCCTGGGGCCCGGCGGCATTGGCGGTGGTGGTGGTGGTGGTGGTGGTGGTGGTGGTGCTGGCGCATAACAAAGGCTCGAGCTCAGCTATTTTTAAAAAGTTTCGGGGGCTGTTGCGTTACATTTATTGTTGTTGTTGTAAAAACACGAGTGCACACACATATACATACATACATACATATGTACGTGCACGCATGCATAAAGGCACCCTTTCACATTTTCCACATTAAACCTACCGCATTGTTTTTACATTTTTCAACATTCCTCCCACAAAAAAGCATTGCTTTTTTTCTTGTTGTTGTTGGCCATGCTTTCATAGTATACGTGGTGTGCAGCCTTTTTTTTTTTTGCATAAAATATGCAGTTGCAATAGTTTAGCTACAGCAGCGGTGGCTACATTTTTCGTTTTGTAATTGAAAAAAAAACCCCTTGAATGACCTACACTTGCGCTAAACAGTATGCTACGAATACGGCTCGTGTTGGCTGTTGAATGTTTTCGAACTAAGCAACTGAGTGGAAGACAATATACAAAATAGAAAATGATTAAAATGAAATGTGGTTATGAACGTGGGTGAGTGGGAGCAGACTTCAGCGTTGTATGGACCAGCTGACTCAGCACCACATATGTACATATGTATGTATGTAGTGTGTAAATATGTAGGTTGCTAGCTTTGTAAAATGTGCCAAATAAAAACTAATTTCAAAGTTATTTGCATAATGTGTCCAAAGTGAATTTGCGTGTTTATGAATACAGTGTGCAAAGCAGCTATGCATTGTGTTCTAGAGTTCGAGTGCGCAGGTAGGTGTGTTTTTGGTTTTTACATAAAATTTCGCATTACACTAAAAATATTATAATAAAAGTATAGATATGTATAAAAAAAAGTGGAACGCAACTAAATACCAGAATTAAAAATAAAAATTCGTATTTCTTTTGAGCTTGAACAATACAAACATACGGGTATGTGGCATAA
Organism: Rhagoletis pomonella; assembly: GCF_013731165.1. NCBI lineage: Eukaryota > Metazoa > Arthropoda > Insecta > Diptera > Tephritidae > Rhagoletis > Rhagoletis pomonella. The sequence goes on from NW_023458558.1 coordinate 6,358,010, forward strand.
ATACATGCATGTGAGTATTTTTTTGTTTTCAAAGGAAAGCTTTTAGCCGTTCAAAGCGCGGTATATGCAAATATACAAAAATAAGAAAGTATATAAAAAATAATGACTATATAAATCGGGTTGTTAGTTGCCAAGCAGGGGAGCCTCGCACTTCGTTTAGCTAAATACATTCTCCTGAGAAGCAGTGAGAGCGCAGTTAAATTGGTTTGCTGAAAAGGTAGTGGTTTTGTATGATCGTCGGATTAAGTACAAATTCTTTGTAACAAAATCATTCGCATTCCTTAAATGGGCGTACCCTCATTAATTCATTCAACATTAAAAACTTCTGCCTTATAAGATCTCCTGGACCCTGATTATTCAATCCTAAGCTAAAAGGGCATAGGGGCGTGCATTGTTTTTTTAATATTGCAAAAAATCCTAGAAAAAAGTTGTGGTGTATGCACTGGTGTCATACAATTTAAGAAAAGGTTTTGTAAATAAATAAAGGCAGTGTTCTTATAGGGGTTACCACCGATGGATGTACTTTATCAAATGCTAAGAAAATTCTCATGAACAACATGGCATTTTGTACTTCTTCAGTTACCCGGGCTAGAAAATATTTTTCGCCGAATTTGGAAGTCTGCTAAGTGATCTAAATATATTGGCGGCTGCCAGTTTCACCTAGTATTTTCCACATTGAGGCTTGGATGCGGAGCGACTGTTTGATGTCTGAGTAAGTTCATAACCTTCTCCATTCTATTATATATCGCTGATTCAGTGTGTGAGAGCAGTTTTAGGGGTGATGCGGGTTATCTTGTTGAGTGTTTCTCTTTGCTTACATACTTTCTAATCTATCAAATGAAGTAGGTAGAAAGAACAATGAAATGGTGAAACGCTTTAAATCTGCAAGCCATACCTCCTCTGTTCTTAAACCACTGGAAAGCCTAATATGTTTATAAGTATACATAAGGTCGTTCCTTATCGAGAGCGCAACACGCTTACATCAAAGGTAAATTGGCGGAGTAAGCTCTCATGAAGTAGTAAGTAGGTGAAGCAACACATTTAAGATGCTTACCTGAATATAGATAATTTTTTTAGGAAAATATTTAACTATGGCGCCCTATTTTGGTGGCGGTAGCATTAAGCAAACAACACAATGTCAACAAACTAAAGATCATACACATATTCGGAGATAACTGACACACTGTAATCCATTCCCTCAGCAGCACTGAATGTATAGTCCTCATTATGATGCCCATTGATCTACACCTAAAGGAAACCGCGATGTACTCAGCTGTATGACTCAGAGAGTCTGGACTATGGAAATTGAGGAACTTCGGGCTCAATCTTAAGCCTTACCCCGATAGAAAATAAAATCATTGCCAAAAATCCATAGGCAATAAAACTCCATACCTTAAATTGTTCTAAAAATTCAGAATATAGGATTTTTCTGAATGCTGCACACTGCTTCAATCGTTCATCTTTATTGGTTTGTTTGAAGCGAAAACAATATTCTTATACAAAAAAAAAGAAAATACCGAAAAACTCGTAAGTACTTGAAAAACGTCGTGAATATAAAAAGAAATCACCGAGCCGAAAAGATGACATTTATATGATCTCAAATCCGATTTAATTAGTTAAACAAAAAGTTCTTTATAAAGAATTTTAATTTTACTGAAATAACTAAAAAAAATAATAGTTTTTATTAAAATAACTAAAACAAGTTTTTGGTAGATATTTTTTAGATTTTGTAGACTCTCTTCAAGTGGATGGTAAGTATTTTTTTTTCATCAATGGCAACCCTGATTCTAACTCACATTTTACCATTAACCATGATGAAGTAATTGGGAACTGACAAAGCCCGCCTTCTAAACATATCGTACAATTAATCTTGCCAAAGTTGCTATTGCACAATTCAAAAATTTCTTAAGACTATATTTATGTATTGTGGCCATGCTCGTACTCGTATTATTTCAAACTACATTTGTTTTTACCATTTTTTTTAGTGCATCAGCACAAAAATGCAACAAAAGAAATGTGAAATGTAAATTTTACGAACTTAAATATTTAGTATACGCAGCTGCTTTGTTGCTGCTAATATCGCCCTCTTTACTATTCAGCAGATTTAGGCACGCAAGTAGGCGTAGCTAAAAGTACTACAAATTGGAAACAGAAATACCTACAAACAAAGGCGAGTAAATTGGAAAATACCGTCGCTTCAAAGTCGCTGTATTTGCGTGTCATTAGAATAAGTTTTGTACAAAAAAGAATAGAAAGGAATGAATGCATAAAAGGAGCACAAGCTGGCCTGCAAGTGCATTCATTCGCTGCACAACTGCGCGCAGCCAAAGCCACGGTGACGCAGCCAAAAGCAACCAACATCAATTTTTATCGCTAACCACACAGCATTATAGTGGCTAAAATGTGATTTTATTGTGTTGCTGTGATGTTTTGTTATTTTTTTTTTTTGCTTAATTTTGAAACTGGTGTGCAGCAGCTTTAGCGGCGACTGTATGACTGCGCCGTCTTGGATTACGCTGTGTTTGTGTTCATGAATGACGTTAATGGTAAATGCAAAACTTGCAAACATTTTTGGACTTCTTTTATGTATAATATTTTTGTGTTAGATAGAGACATTTGCATTTGCATTTGCATTCGTTTCGCGCTACTGCAATTTTCCGCAATGTGCAATACTTGATAATAAAAGCACAAGCAGGTACAATGGGGAATTACTGCGTGGTACAGTGGGTTGGATGTGAAGGTACAAATAGTTTTTGGTAAAATTCTCGAGTTGGTCGATATTGACTATGTGGATGTATTTCCCTGTATTTAATAAGCCTTCCTTGACCATTCCTATAATTATAGTAAAAATGCATATTGTTGTATTTTCGCTGGGGCGTAAAATTCCAAAGCCTTACTTTGTAACGTTCATTTTCAATGATTAGCACTCTTAATAGAACCGGTTAGTTATCAAATGGAATAAGTCAGAGGTTTTTTGATTTGACAATTTTGATGCACTCCGGTTTGCTGCGGTAAAGGACCTCTGTTGAACTGCATCAAATTTGCCGCATCGGATAAATGCTGACTTATTACCTTTGGTAATTACCCGGTTGGACACTCGGAACTAAATTCAACATTTCTGAATGTACCCGATAATAATGAGTAATAAAATTTTAGAAACATAAAGGCTAAGTTGAATGCAAAGCAATTTTGCGTCAAATAAAAGTCGATGTTCAAAACATCTTTGACACTGGCATCGATGTATGTGCAATTTAGCGATTATAGGAAATTGTAAACATCGATGACAAACATCGAATTTTGAACCGATATTAGCGATGTTTCAAAAATAGCGACGCATCGGGGAAACACAAACTCCTAACATAATATTGCATACTTAGCGCATTCAGTTGCTCATCCGCCCTGTAGGTATTATACGGCTTGCCATCCGAAGGTTCATTAGGCACATTACTTGAACGTAGAAAAAGTAAAAAAAGGTATATTCAATTAAGTTTTAAGGAAAATTTTGAATAGAATATCAAGGTCTTATATTTATTCAGTACCCTCTATATGCACTTTTCACAAAAATGATATTCTGATATAAAAATCCACCTAAGACTTAGCGGTCATATTAGTGCTGACCTTTTGTAACGCTTCACAGAAGAATTTACTATTAAATTGCAAAGTCATAATAACCATCAGTGATGGCAGGTAAGTCCCAGATGGGTTCCAACATCAAAACGTACTTCTCCAAAAACAAATACGTTTTTTTCTTAGCAACTTGGAAGTTTTATAGCTTTGTATGATTTATACGTCTAAAAAAATTATTTATTTGGTAAACAACTGTAGTCGAAATTGGTTTTGAAATTGGAATTTGTGGTGGGAATATTTACAACTTCAAATGGAAATTGAGAATCGAAATTGCCCAATGTGAAGCTCGTAGAAACTTTAGGTGCTTTAAAATTTGAAAACAAAAATGTAATTCAATATTTTTAAGTTCAGCTACTATCTTTCTAAATCTATGCGTTATCAAATATTTACGTACATAACATTCGAGCAGTAACATTTATTATCTTAATTCCTACCCGACTGGAATAAAATTTTGTTACCGTAAAATAAAAAATTTAAAGTTTTCTAAGTATATGAAAAATTTTCGCACGATGCTTAACAGATCTACATATGTAAACCATTAAAAATTCAACGACGAAAATTTGTAAGAAATTTCTGCGAAAGTAGGCGATAAACTAAAACTGCTTCCCTTCGCTTGACTAAGAAAAATGATAAATAAAAAAATACCAAAGTGTATGAAATGTTTTTCAATCTGAGAATTTGTATTTGTTAATGAGCAAACATATTTTGTGATTGTGATTGAAAAAATAAAATTTAAAGCAATGTATGCACTTTCTGCACTCACGGTCCCTTGCGATTGCGCTGCTTTGACTAGTATAAATGTGTTGGAGGTAGTACCGTGTCATTGCTGTTGTGTTTATAATGGCATACAGGTGAAAAAAAAACAAAAGCAATGAAAACAAAAATAAAAGCTACTGATATCATTATTAACACCGTCAGAAGCAAATCCATAAGAGAAGAAGAAAATTTAAAAAATGAAGGAAATTGTAAATAGAGTCGTTTAATGAAGAAAGAAGTAAATAAACTAGAAAATGCAGATTTGCGTGTGAAAAGAGATGTGTTTAATCTTTTTGTATATAAAGAATTAGAGAAGGAGTTTGTTGGGTACATGGACACTGCGTTTCGAAGGGAAGGATGTCAGCGAATTAATCTTAGAAAGATCAGATAAATTTCGTGGACTCAAATATGGACTAATTATGTTTGGTGGTCCGGTGCTGGCAAGACAAATATTGATTCATTCAAGTTAATCGACGGTTAATTTTTAAGGAATAGGGAAATCATCTATCAATGCACTTTTAGCATTCAATAGGAAAGCTAATAGAATTCTATGCCATACTTACGTTTAGATCATAACGGATTAAGGTGAAACAAGATATTGAAAAAATTTGATCTTAGTTTGAAGAACTTTCGGCTTTATTGACTTCACTTCTAAAATCATGAAAACAGAAATTCTATATTCGGTTAACTTTTCATTCTATTCTTGGAAAAGCCATGAATAAACACTAGTTTAAGTAAAAGAAAAACCAATGTATAAATAATAAAAACGGTAAACAGTTGATTATAAACATGTTTTCAAGGATTTCGCTCGTATTCAGAAACAATACGTATTTAGTGCTGAAAATAGCTAAAGAAAAACGTAAATAGAAGGGCAAATGTTTTTTGGTCTCCCTATAGGATGTTGTAGGACTGACATAAATTCGGGCGAACCATCGTTTTCGACCCATTTTGTTGTAGCTGTTTGGATGATGGTGAGATGTAATCACTTTATTCTAAGCTACGCTCACTGTCTTCTCAAGGTCAAGATTCAAGCAACTTAGCTCGTCTTTCATCAGCACTTCCAAGGAACCCTTAGGGGTGGCCATACAAGAAAAAAAATATCATTTTCAGATCGTGCGACTTTAACTAATATTACTTAAAACAAGTAAGAGCAGCGCTGTCTTCGGCTATGCCGAAGGCTTCATACCTTTCATGAACATCTGAAAATTTTACTTTGACAGATTACCGCTTTTGAATACATCTGCATACATCGATAGAGGAGTTACATACTTATATAAAAAATCGCATCTAAACAATCAGAGATATGGAAAATATACTTTATATGGCACCAATCTAAGTGATTTTCACTGCTATGTGATCGGTATGTAAACCGGTAACACAATTTATTGGGTTTAGTTTCCTAAATAAAGGAGATATATGGCAAAAACTGGTATCTGAACAATCAGTGCTATAGGAGATAAAGCTTATACAGCATAGATTTTGATGATTTTCTCAGTAGACTTTGTATTATTATTTATAAAATATCCTACGAAATTTATCGGTTTTAGCTGTTCAAATGAAGAAGTTTTACAGTAAAATCCCATATCTGAACAATCAGATGTATGGAAGATATATGTTGTAGTCATCCGATCCTTGTTATTTTCACTGTAAGTATTCTGTTAATAATGAGTGAAAATGGTGCGAAATTTCATGTTCCTAGCTGCATAAATGGAGGAGTTATGATAAAAGACCTCATATCTGAACAATCAGTTGTATGGGGTCTGCAGGTTGTAGTGACCCGATCTTTGTTATTTTCACTGTAAGTCTTCTGTTGATAATGAGTGAAAACAGCGCGAAATTTCATGGTCCTAGCTACATAAATGGATGAATTATAACGAAAAATCACATATCTGAACAATCAGTTGTATGGGAGCTATAGGTTATAGTTACCCGATCTTTTTAATTTTCAATGTAAGTTTTCTGTTGATAATTATTGAAAACAGTGCGGAATTTCATGTTCCTAGCTATATAAGTGGAGGAGTTATAACGAAAAATTTTATATCTGAACAATCAGTTGTATGGGAGCTATAGGTTATAGTGACCCGATCTTTGTAATTTTCACTGTAAGTATTCTGTTGATAATGGGTGCAAGTACTGCAAAATTTCATGTTCCTAGCTATATAAATGGAGAAGTTATTACGAAAAATCTCATATCTGAACAATCAGTGGTATGGGAGCTATATGTTATAGTGGTCTGATCCTTCCGGTTCCGGCAAATGATTAATACATTATAAAAATACACCCACCTACCAAATTTGATACGGATATCTCGAAAACTGAGAGACTAGATTGCATACAAACAGACGGACAGACAGACAGACGGACAGACGGACAGACGGACATGGATAAATCAACTCAGCTCGACGTTCTGATCATATAAGTATACATATTAATGGGTCTATCTCTATTTGTTCTGGTACTTACAAACATCGGACCAAAGTTATAATACCATTTCATGCTCATGAAAGGTATAAAAATGTTGAAGAGCGACTCAGTTTCAAACATCCAATAGAGTTTAGTCTTTTAATTTTAAAACGTGATATTAGATTTTGAACCTCTCAAAGGTCTATTTGCACACATTAGTGTCAGTAAAATATAGAGTATTATTATTTCCTCAAATTCAAAAGGAGCTGTTCAGACAAGTCCGACACAGTGACGTGTTTTTGCCATTATATCTTCTTTATTGTCCGACGTTATTTTTTTGCAAGTTGTATATTTGAAATGGATGAAAGTTGTTGACTAAGCAAGGAAAATTGCTTGGTAAGTAATTATCCAGAATTATTAAGTAAATCAAGTCCTCTTTTTTTATACTTCACTGAAAGCAAATGACAAAGTACGTTTGTGGGCGAATTGATTTCAATATCGATACTTATTGACCCTGATACTGAAGTGACGCGGCACTGATATAATGGAATTTTAGTTTCTCATATTCCGCGTAATTTTTTTTCATTTGGTGAGACACTAGTCTTATTGTGAACTAGATTCGTTTGTTTTGGCGAGAACATTTTCACCGTTTAATGTTGACATTTCGAAATATCTTAAACACTCAAAAATAAACAAAAATCGTAAAATTTCAAAAATTTCAAAATAGCTGCGACAGATATTCTGCATGCTGCCATTTTTTTTTTGAATTTCATGGTAAACTCATCAAACTCCACAGATATGTTGTATGTTATGCCGAATTCCATTGCCTCTGATATGAACATTGTATTTTAAAGGTTCCCAAAGTTATTTAAAAAAAGAAAACAATTATGATTTCTTCGAGTGACAATACAAAAATTAGTAATTTCGGTACTTTTTCGCCTGAATAAACATTTAAGGCTAAAATTGTTCAAATTCTTATTTTTCCTTATTTTTTTGGTTTAATGAAGGCCAGCTGCCGCGAAAGGCATTTAGGCCAGTGAGATGAGCTGCGAAAGTTTAGAAACTCATGACAATGCAGAGTTTATAGTCAAATGGTAAGGTTGGTGCTATGGGATTTTTGTGCGAAAAAAATATTGGGAATATTTGCTTGGAAGTTGCATGTGTACATAAAGTGAAAAACACATTCATTGTTGTTGCAAAAAAAAACTGTTCTTCCGTTCGAACACCGATGGCGCTAGAATTTCGTGGCGAAATGATGACATGTACCAGCAATAGCATACAAGTAAAAGTTTGAGGTCTAACTTAGATGAACATATAAAAAAAAAACAACAAAAAGAAACTCAATTTTCAGCAAAAATCAAAAAAGAAACCAAAATGGTTTGTGTTGAGCTGTTAAAATAACTGCGAGTGCAAACTATGCTTTGTTGGGTATGTGTTCTTCGTACATATCCTCCATTTATGTAAGGGACTTGTGCAATGAGGCAGTAAAACACACATACGCTACGAGTTAACGGCGTTGTGTCACACGTGTCGCCTGTCGCGAGCGCGCCACAACACCGCTGGCGCTCTTCACGGCCGCACCACTCTTCGTCGCATTCGATGCACAAAAAATTTAAAAAATATCTTCCAAATTTCACTCTATGCGGCATTGCCTGCATTCTACATATGTACATACATATATGATTGTGGGTGTGAGCGTTCTTCTGTGGATATTTGCACGCTGCATTAGGCACACTTGCAACTTGCAATCAGGGGGAATAACATACGAAAAAATTTGACAAAAAAAAAACAAGTACACAGAAAAAGAAATCTTCAAGCGGAACAGCGGGATTGCAAGTACACGGAAGTGTGGACGGACGATCCGGTGGGCGGAAGGAAGGAAGGAAGGAAATGTTTGTTCACATTTCATAAATTTCTTTTCCAAATCTCTTGGCGATCCTGTGCTGCGCATAAGTTCAGATTTTTACATGCACGCTTATGCCGCTTTTCTCAGTCAGCGCCAGCGCCAGCGCCTTCGCAATTTCTGCACATTTGCTCTGCCGCCACAGTTCGCAGAGAACTCAGATTTTTCAATTCAATTGAATTTTCATAAAGTTTGCTTGTGAGTTTATTATGCACTATGTATATATATGTATGTGTTAGTGTTTAATTTGTACGTATGCGTGTGTGAATGTGTGCGCTTATTTGACATTCTAATTAAAATTCACTTTAAGCACATGTGCACTGAATAAATATGTCTGAGTGTGCATAACTCTTGTGTTGCACTCGTTTTCTTTGCTTTGTTTTTAATGGAATGAATAGTAAATTATGCGACTCACTGCTTTGACTTGCTTTTGCACGTTCACCCGCCACCACTTACATACATACATATGTACACATGTATGTTCATAAGCATGCATCGCGATTTGATCTGAAAATGCGCAAAGCAAACGTAAGAGAAAAGCATTACTGTATAATTGCTGTTGGCAATACTCTGATTGCAAAGACAGCGAGCAGCACGATTATGCCGTTTGTCAAGAATTTAATTATTTTTCCGCGCAGTCAGCTTCTTCGAATTCTTTAGTTAATAGCTCGTTTTGTATTTCTAGCTAAAATGGGTAAAGCGCGATTGCCAGTAAAAAAAAAAACGATCTATTAAGTTATGCGGCATATTTTTCAAAAGAAATTTACAAGTAAACATTGTACTAGAGCGTTCATATGAAATGAATGATGGTCGTCCCAAATCAAACCGAAAGTCCGGCTTCGAATGTGGCGGTAAATGGATCTCCCAGCGTTGCCTAAATGCAGGTATATTGGCGCAAAATTTCAATTTTGGTGTTTCTAGAGGGTTCGTTTACTTTGTTTTTTGTTTTTAAGCTTAACCTTGCGAGTGACATGTAAGATAAGTTCTCAAAAATCGCTAACTTTTAACAGGCGCTTTCGAAAAGGTGCATTTTAGGTACTAGCTGCTGTGATATTGTCGCACAACAGCTGTTTGGCGCAGTGTTGTAACGAATGTCGATTTAAATTAATCCTTGAAGTGAAGCAGTTATGCACTGTTACATATGTATATACCCGGAGTTTGGGAGATGTGTTCCTAATGCTAGGTGGTTGTCGTCTATTAAAAAAAAAAATGAATTTTTACTATCACTAGATTACAAATTTAATGAAAGTTTTACGTACTGTCCTCCTAAGTTGAAGACCCTGAAATCGAGAAAAAGCGTTTTAAACATTTGGATCGTAATATTGTCCTTATGGGGAAACAACAAAAAATATGTTCGTCTATAACTTTTTAAATAGCCTAGCTGGCGAGATGGGGATTTCACATACACATGGAATCATAGCTGTAAACGTTGTTCCGGTGTAAATTTTTTGCATCGTAATTTGCCAAAGTATACTGAACATAAATACCAAAGACATGTGTTTACTTTGACAGCTATGCCTCTAGAAATTTCTATATCTCTAAATAGCACACGTTAGTTGATATATCTACTTTCCCACGACTGCTTTGTATCGCGTTAGGTTTCAGCAGGTAGAGGTGTCACCGAGCTTACATCATACATACATATTTACATATAAGTCAATGTATTTTATCCTTTAGGCAACCACACAAATATATGAATCACATAAGTTATTCTAATGATTTATGATTTTTTTTTTTTGGGATTCTATCTGAGCTAGATATGAAAAATCCGACACTTTGCCGCTGTGAGCAAAAAGCATGTACATCGCCGTGTAAGGGAGGTGGCGGTGGGCTATGTTCGTTTTTCGCGTTATTTTTCAATGCCTCCAAAGCTGTGCCAAAATCTTCTTATTTTAGTATTTTCCGTAACGCATTCTCCCCCAATATATGTACATAGATGCAGTTTGTGCAAATCTTTCGCTTTTCCGCGCACTTAAATGTATCCAGTGCATTTGTAATGTGGTGAGTGGAATGACAAAGTAATTGTCTGCGGCACACTGGTGCAACCAGAGAATATAGAATACATAAAATGGAACGAATCAGCGCAGAAATAGCGTGAAAATTAATGAAGCGAATTTTTCCACATAAACACAAACCGCAGTGCATTGTATGTAGTAATGTACATATGTATGAATATTTGGCTGCATGCATACATACATATATACATATACATATGTTTACGGTGCAGTGTTTCAATGAACACACCAAATTGCATGCACATTCGTCTAAATGCAACATTGTGGCTTCAAGCAGCGGAAATGAAAATGAAAATTTATTATAGCTAATTTTTCATGCGTGCCCATGCAAGCGCCCACACAGACCAGCCAGCCCAGTCCCCTTCCCCATTACCCTTGTTGGACGGTTGTGCGGCTAACAGATCCCATGTGTTTTTGAGATAATATACAGGATTTTGTGAATTATTAATGCATTTGAATATAAAACAACAATAAGCAATAAACTAAGCTGAAGGGCGTGTCGTGATTTACAAAGTGAATTTTATATTTTATACACATGTACATACATACATACATGAGTTTGCAACCGCATTTGTTGGTTGTTGTTAAAAATTTGTTACATACATATATGGGCAAATCCCAAAAAACAGGTTAACTTAAAAAAAAAATCGATTTTTTTAATTTATGGAAACACCTATGTTTTACTAATGATTCTATTCATAATCTCTTAAAAAATCGATAAGTACAAGTGTAATTCATTTTCATCAAGTGCTTCAAAATTTAGACGAGGAATAAACATTTAGATCGCTGAAATAGAAAACAAAAGAATAAGCTGGGTTCAAACTACGCTGTGCAAGTTTTAAATTTTGAGCAAAGATTTTGAAAGTTCAGCTCACTTAATTGAGATGTTCTTAATTCAGTGGCGTCCCCCGATTTAGCAGGTTGGCTCCAGTTTTCGAGATAAAGGTACTTGAAAATGTTATTAAATTTTTATTAAATTTTAACTATTTTATAAATAACTGCCTCAGTTTTGAAGTTTGCGCTTAACGGTTTTTTAATATTACCTTAATTATTCCTTAATGTTATCGAAAAAGGCCTTTTTGGATTAATGCAACTTGTTTCAATTTTCTTTTACAACCCAAAGTGTAAAACGTCACGTGACGTAGCGTCACGCCCAAGTTCGCAGAATATTTTGTGTTTAAAAGTTGGTTTATTCTGAAGCGCATACAAGTCATATTTAAAAAGGAAGTTTTGAAAGTTGTGAAAAGTAGAGTTACAAACTTTGAGTTACTTGCCATTTAGTTATTTTTCAAGGCCAAGCTGCCAACTGCATATGAAGTACACACATAAGTTCTAATTGCACCTAAAATTTCAAACCAATATATAGTGTTCCTCAAAAGTTATGACATAATTAATTTTTCACCTCTTAAAAATTACACAAAAAATTGACTTAGTTTTAATATTTTTTTGAATTAAAGCACCTATAACTCAAAAGTTATGCAACCAGCTGGGTATAGTTTACAATAATGGAAATAAAGCGAAATAACAGACAAGTTACCTGCTTTTTAGATTTGCCCATATACTACATATGCGTGTGTCCTAAAAAAAGGCATTTACTTCCGACCGGGGCGTATGAGTGATTACGTAGTCCCACCGAATGACGAGTTGTTGTTTCACAAACATTGAATATGTTTTCGGAACACGCACATACTCGTATGTATGTATGTACGTTTTAATGTTTTTGTGTATTTTATAAATTTAGAAACATTAAAAGTTTTCGCATGAAACGATTTCTTAAATTCTGCGACTGACCAAAAAACAAAAAACGGCAATTAATAACTGCCTTAATTACCGCCCAAACCGAGCAATTGCTTTGAAATTTTTCTGAATTGTCCTCGTGCCATGTTATGACACCACTAAAATTTATTGCCATTGAACTTGTAATTTTTGATGTCAACAAAAATTTGCAATTTTTTTACGCTGCCAAATGAAAAAGTGTATGCTGTCAACACTTGCTGTGTTAGCAACGCTATTAACAGAAAAAAGAACAAAATGATATTAATGAAATGGGAAGTAACGAAATTATAATAAAAAAAAAGTTTTATTAAACATTTTCAACCACGAAAATTAATGCGAGCAAAGTTGGAAAAAATTGGGTATCATTTAAATTATTGCCATCATATTTTTATTGGCATGTAATAGTGATACTAAATTACAGTTTTTGTAATGCTAACGGTAATTAATGTGTTATTGTTAAGTGCATGCATGCGTGCATGTATGTACGTATTTAATTTGTGTTTATGAAAAAAAAAACAAAAAATTTAACTAGTAATTGCAATTTTTTTTTGTTAACCAGCTTGAATTTGTAAGTACAATTATGAAATTTACAGATATATTTTATGAAAAATTTGATCATAAATGAATAATTTTAAAGGAATGCGTGCATTTGTTACGATTTAATACAAGAAATTAAAAATAAAACACAACCGACTTTCGAAAATGACGGTTATTGTTTTTAAAGTCACCTCGGCCAAATATTTCCTTTAGTTTGAAATAAAAGTCATTTCCTGATAAAAAACAAACCGCTTATCCAAATTAAACAAGTTTGGTATCAAATTAAAGACGACTAGCTTTAAAACTGAAATGTCTAAACGAGGAAAGCCACCTATTGGAAAATATTTCAATAAAAAAATATTATTTAATTGCTTTAGAACAAACCTTGGGTCAGTCAGGCATATGAAGTTCTTTTGCACAAAATTAAAAAAAAAGAAAAAATATAAATAGAGAAGTCGGTGAAAACTTGTATTTCATTGCTTACGTTTGTCGTTTTTTTTAGATTGTTTGAAAAAAAAAAGAAAACAGATACGTACAGATAGTCCGTAACTCCATTCTTGCCGAAACTAACACAAAACAGTGCGTGGTTTTTTGTTTTAAGAAGATAGCCTTTTTATCTTTAGCGGGTTTATCTTTTGAATGAAAACAAAAAGAAACTCCCACTAATTTTTAGACCTAAATAAATAAAAAACAAAAAAATTTTCCAATTGAAAAAATGCCTTGTGGAAATGAACTTAATTAGCCTTATCATGTGTTTCATTTTCCCCGAACCGGTTCACTTTTCACATGGTTTTAGTATGGCGAATGACTAATTGTTGGGTGATTTTTTTTTTAGGCGCAACTGAGTATAAGGTAGAGTGACTATTTTTATTACGTAATGGACGATTATTTCTGAATGCCCAACTTTGACATTTGTCATTTTTGCCATTTAATGCATAGTGGAAAGCCAACATAAAAAGAAGAAATTTACGATTTATTAAAGAAGTCAATTCATTCTTTTATATAGGATTTTTACAAAAAATCAATAATAAACTACGAAACTTCGCTTGTTTTATTCCTTAACCTAAAATTTTTAATAGAGACAATTTTCTTGTTCCTATTGGTTTTATTTTTCTTTATGCAGTAGGCCCAAACATAATTTAAGGCAATTCCGAGCTGCAATTCTCGGTTCGGTGCAAGCTTGGACAAATGTAATTGACAGTCATATTCAGCCTGCTGACAGTCATACAGGCCTCTACCTAATATATCGTTTAGCTAAAAAAAGCAATTTTAAACCAACGCACTTTTGGAAACTTGACACATTTTTTGGTTACAATTAATTATGGCTAAACAAACATGTTTTTTTTTATTTATTTATTGGCATATGAGATCTCACATTTTAGCCAAAAAATCTTAACCCTTGACGACCAAGTGGCCAAAAGGGTCACCGAAGGAAGTTTGCTTACATAAATTTTCTACTACTTTCAATTTGTTCGAGAATAAATTAATAATAATAACATAATCAGCTGACCACAAAATTATGTCTGAAATTCGTACTCAAATTGTCAATATGTGCAGTCAGTCAATAAGGTTTAGGTACAGCGAATTTTTTACAATACCGACAACTATTTTTTAAGTATTTTACTTTTCGGTAATTTCTTTTATAAAAATGTGGTTAATTCTACGATAAAACCGCAAAATTCAGAGTTCCAAACCTAATGCAAAAGTAAAGAAAATTCCGCAAATTTTCATCCAAATATTGCACTTTTTATTTACACTCTTTAGAAAAAAGTTTTTTAGCCGAGAAGTTTTTTAGCAGAACTCGAGCAAAAGGCATGCTCACTTAACATTTTTTTCTAACTCGGTGCCGAACATATCGTGTTAATTTGGTTGGAGTTTCATTTTCATTACATATCTGAATAGAGAAGTTTTCTTAATTTGTGTTTTAATATCTGAAATGTAAATGTTTTAATATTTCAATGCCAATTTAAAATGACAATCAGTATTTCTTTACACAATGACCATTTCGATGAATTTCTCAATATTTGCATACAAACAGTTTAATTTACATATTAAGTAGCCACATATACCACAAACACATACACTTACATACGTACATATATGGAAATGTATTAAACACAAACACTTTTTATGGTAATATCTCAATTTGCTTGTGTTTGTACCTTTTTCAAGTGTGCCAGTTGTTGTACTTTCAAGTCACATTGTTTTTGTTGCACTGGCGAATGTGCGCACATTTTTGCATAACAAATGGTTGGCATTTATTTATTTAATTGATATTTAATGACTGTATATACAAATAGCACACCAACGAGACCACAACAACAGCAAGAGGAAAAATCTATAATGCAGCCAGCCTGTATTACTTTGATGTTAATTAAATGTTTTTTTTTTGTATTTGCTGGCATGTAAATAATTAAGTTTTCAATTTAAAAATTACACATTTAAATTCAAGTGTGTTGTATTGAATCTAGGACTAAGGCGCTGGTGTAAAATAATTGAGTAAATATTATAGTTCTCACTCAAATGTGAGTGATTCTTTGGCAACAACCATGGCTCTTTTATTTTAATTTTTATTCTACTCTGTTTAATAAAACTTGACTTCTGTGCGTTCGATAGAGCAAAGGATTCCTGCCGAAAAAGACTGAAGTTCTTGTGAAAACAAAACATCTGTCTGATACGTGCATATCTTTGTTTTACAGTAGCTTCAATATTTCCTCTCCAAACGTACTTATTGAAACAATAAGGCAGCTAGTGCCTCTTTGCCTAAGTGCTTAACCCTTCAAATATGCTATGTATATATACAAACCTTTCGGTAGCAGCAAATTGATGAGTGTTTGTAGGCATTCTGTATAAGTTTTCTGCCAATGCATTACCAACAACAACAACAACAAAAGCGTGGAGGAAGACAAACAGCATTGCCAAAAACAATTTTCAAATATTTCGCGTGACACCAGAGTTGAAGTACAAACGTGTACGCAAACAACTATGAAATTTTTCTGACATACAGATTGACATCATTGTTTGCTCCTATTGAGCCGACGAAAAGCTAGGAAGAAGAGCATATATGTACAAAAAGAGTACTCAATGCTATGGAAATACATATAAGTATTGCAGGCTCCAATTGTTACAAAGCGCACATTGCTGCTGAATGATAACGAAAAAATGCCAGCAATGGCATGAGAGGGAGGAGTCGTCATGCCATGGAAGTAGGCAAAATAAAGCTGAGAGTACTTGCTGAATTGGAAAAGGTGAAACAGTTGAATGATGCTGGAAAGCGTTTTTCATGAACGCACGTTTTAAATTAACTTGAATCTTTTGCAAACATAAAGATTTGTGTAGTTAGAGATAAGCTCGCAGATATCGCAACAAATATCAAAAAGGATACATGCAAACATAATTTGTAATATTCTCTATGGTTCTGGATCACTGTAGAAATCTCTTTTGCAATTTCAGACTGGTTGTATAGTTTACTCGTAGCTTCGTAGAGCCATCTTATTTAATTATTTATTTATTTATTTCAGTCAATGGAAAACCATTCCTTACTGACTATAATAAAAAAGGGCTTAGGAACTAGTTGTAGTAAATTGTTAACGCATTACGAATTGTTCCAATTGAAAGAGACGGATCAAAATCTGCCATCCCGCTTAGGGGCGCGAATTTTGCATAGTTTGATTTCGGGATGCCAATATAAAATGGTGAAACATGACGCAAGTTGTGATATGGAACATTCAAAAATAATTTCTCCAAAACATAAGGCCAGTCTACCGAACCTTCAAGAATATTAACCGCAAATGAGGCAGCGAGGTAGGTACGCTTGTTATATAACGAATTTAAGCTTAAAAGTTAGCGACATGCTTCGTACGGAGATCTTTGACAATACCTTTCCCCAGAGTTTTGTTTAGTACAACGGATGTATATACTCTTCGTAAATAATTTCAATTTCCGTGTTCATTTTCATGGGGATGCCCGATGGATTTGGTTGATTTTACAGTGACTGATATGAGTGATTGCTACTTTTGTTTGTTGGTTTAAGTTGATATTCCTGATTCCATCTCTTTGCCTGTTCTTGCTTGAAGTTTTCGTTGTTATTGGCGCTCGAAGATTTTTGGAAATTTTTCTGCACAGCTTCGAAGTGAAAGCACAGAAAATCCGCGACGATTACTCCTGGCACAAGGAACTTTGCTGCGTTTGTCAACATTTCAATTGTTACTGTTTAGTATGCGAGATGAGGTCACACATACATACATACATCGATACATATGCATGAGTGCAGAGTTCTGAACTGGAAATGGGCACGGTATGTTGGGACCCACAGATTTGCAGGCGAGACAGGATAAAAATCCATTCTCGACACTTACAAAAAAAACGGCAACCTTCAAAAATTCAGAAAATCTGCTTAGCCTTTTTTTTTACGTTAAATTGTGACAAAAATGAAAGGAAAAGCTGAAAATAAGATCCCGAAGATGCTAAACGAAAGAATGTTGAATATTTGCGAAAAAGATATGCACATATTTATAAAAAATAAAGCTCCTATGATGTAATTAATCCGAATTTTCGGAGTTGTGAAATCGTAGCTCCACTCCTGTAATCCGTTCGTGCCAACCAAAAACAATAACAAGTTTGCTCTGAAGAAGATATCGGATATGTTGTTATCCAGCATTCCAGAAATGGTGACTCAAGCACTTGGCATCGCGCTTTTTTTTTCTAGTTGACTTGATAAACGGAAGTAATAATCTGTACCTCTACGGTAGGAAAATAAGAAGCCTTCAGAAACGCTTTCCCACTATACGAACCGATCTTAATCTAACCTAACCAAACCAATACGCATTCTACCAACGATTGCATAGATACATTTTCAATACATACATACATACCATAGAACGAAAATATTCCTTTGCTAATGTTTAGAATTGCATAAACACAAATTCATATAGATAATGCCCATATGTCATAACAAAATAAAGATATTTTAAATTTCAATGTGCTTACATATTTACTTGCCTTGTGGAAAGGTGTAGAATATTTGCCAAATGCAAGTCCTCAATCAAATATATCTCTGTGTGTGTGCTTGTATATATGTGAACTGAACAAGCACTTGTTTGTACATATGTAAATGTATTAGCACATGTGGTGCCGAATGTTGGCTTGAGGAAAAAATTCCAATGCCGCTGTGACGTATTTGAGTACTGCCTTTGGTTTGGCTTGGCTTGGCTTGGCTTGGCTAGGCATCGTCCTTCGTCGAGTCCTTCGCTAAAGTAGCAAAAAAGTAAACGGATGCGTTTGCGAAAGTGTCAATGTCAATATTGTCTCCACCAGTGCAAGTGTGTTGGGTTAATGTGTTGCCAATGGGAGTACACAAAAACTCACTCAGGAAGAGAGTATGTTAACTGGTACATATGTATGTATATGTATGACTAAGCACATACATATGTATGTCTGTATACCTTAGTGAGGGTGTATGTACCCTGCAAAAAGTGTGACTAGGTTAAATACTAGTACAGAAGCAGGCTTCCTTGTAACCAAACTGGTCCAAACATATGGAGATAATATGGTAATATGGTTACATTAACATTGCGATGTCATTGCACCTGACCCCCTCTGGTCCACCGCTGCATAACATGGGACCACCTAGACAACACTGCACCTTTTGGACTATGGACTGAACTTCATAAGATTTTATATAAACCGAATATTTGATAATTTTTAAAGGTGCGTTTTAAAAACGTGCGAAAGAACGGTTTATTCATTGAAGGCATTGCCTTGATAGTTTTTGTTGTTTTAATAACGATTTAACGATTTTTATGCATACATATTGAAGCCTGGGGTTCAGGGTTACCAAATCTCATTTTTGCCACAACGACGATTTAGGCGGTTTTGCAACTGGTCGATGGGCGGTTTTGCAAAAACGTTGACGAAATGTAGAAAACAAGAAACAAATGTGGTGAAGCCCGTTTTCGGAAAGGAAAGATTTGCTCTATTTCAAAAAAATTTTCTTCGAGAATGGCGTTGATTTCGAATTTACAATTAAGGTAGAATACATTGAATAATGGAAGCTCAGTTATACTGCAGAATTGCCAAGCTATCGAGTCGAAGACCACCCTCTTCCCCCATTCATTGTCGAAGGCGAGGCGATTTCTTTTTCCATTCGAAATTTTTATGTAATTTAAAACAAAAATTATTTTAAAAAGTTTTTAACACGTATTCGTGATACTTACTCAGTACACATGAAAATCATCGATATTCTGTACTCGGTACTCGTGTTATCGCTCTTTCACTATTAGTATGCAACCTAGTCCGTTTGCTTACACTTTAAAACTACATCCCAGTAGACCACCTGGCCCACAAATTTTTGCAGGTATATGCATATGTATGAACATGCACAATCACCAGCGCATATGATAATTTAAATGAGTTTATTCGTTCGTTTGTGAAATTTCCTAGTCCTGCACGTCCTTCCGCAGCCCCTTTTTCTTCTTCTTCTTCTTCTTCATGATTTTTGTATGACACTGCTTCGGCCGTGGGCAACTTGTAACCTTCACAAATGTTATTTATAACACATTTCTTCTAACTAGCTTTATTTATGTACATACTCGTGTGCATGTATGCATGTATGCATGTGTGCATATGCTCATGTGTGTTGATTTATGTTTATGTGTCCTATGCCTTCGAGTGACTTAGCGACAACAGCTTGAAGATGCACAAAAACTGCAAGGTTAACTGTTGCTAATTTTAACCCTGCGCTGACGGTGACTGAGGTTTTACAACACGCTCTTTAAATATAGACAATGACATTGACTTTGTGCAACAGAATATATTTACATATTCAAAAATTAGTGAAAGTTGTTTTTATTATTATGAACCTGATAAAACTATATAGTCAAAGACATCGACGCGAGGATGGCTTTGCCTAAACCACATTGCGAAAATGTTCTTATTTGCACCAATTCAAAATATGCCCGAAAATGTCAAAGACTGCTTTAAGCGAGAATTTATTTTGGTTTTCGCAAATGGCTGATAAATTTATACTTAGACTGTGAACTTGAATAGTAGCTAAGCACAACGCATACGTAGTTTTAATTGTGAAGCAATTTTGTAGAGCGTCTGAAAAGCCAATAAGTAGGGCAATATAAACACTCATAATTAAGTAGCAAGCGCTTTAAATCTGCACTTTTGAGTATGAATGCAACAAATAGGCTGGCAAATTTGAGCAGCACTCTCACACTCAAGGTTTTAAAATGTACATACCCACGCATTTGTATAAGCATTTCTTTGTACGTGTGCAATTTATGCTCGAGCAAAAGCAATTTTAATTTATTTTCGAAAATCCTCATTCGACGACGACGACATCTGAGACACAATTTCCATGAATCATTTGAGGTACATACATACATACATATACATATATAGGTGGATGCATATTAATGCAAGCTACATATATGCACATATGTATACATATGCCTGCGAACAAATATCGTTACACTTTAGTGCTCGTGAAGCTTATGGCAACCGATTATTTTAACGCACTATGAATATCTTAGTCGATAAGACGCCGTAGGAAATTTATATATGTATGTACGTGCACGCAATAAATAAATAAATAAATGCGTGTGTGTGTGTATGTGAGTGCGAGTGGGAGTGGAAGTATGCATCAATTTTTAATTTCCGACAAGGATTATGTGCATTGCTTGATGGCAAGACAATAAAAACTGTACGTACAAACTTCTATGAAATCCTACCTTTCCACACACTTCCCTTGTCTTTCTCTCTCCCTCCATCGCATACCATATTCGAATCAAGGCGATATGTGTATTATCTAGTTACCTAAGATGAATGCATACTTTCACTTCAAGAAATGGCGCGCCATTTTCATCTGCATCAGTAGTGCAGAGTTATGAGATGTCCATTTAATATAAATAAGTGGATTAGCACTGATCATAAAACGAGTTGTTTACTTGAAGTGGCTTTTAAAGGCTTACGAGCAAGAGGATAGTAAATAGATATGTATGTAGGTAGTGGAAAGTGCCATGATATTAAAACGCCTGATCAACACATTTATATTCTGAGATGAGCTCTCATATTCATTTAATGTTTGCTGCTTCATTTAGGTATGTATATACTTGAAACTGTTGCATACATATTTATAAATGGAGATAAGTGTGTTTGTGTGAGTGAACGAAAAAAGCAAAAAAGCAAACATTCAAAATAAAACATCTTCTTATACAAAGAAAAAAAAAATACGATAAGAAAATCTGATAAGAGTTACTCATATTGTGCATACCATAAAATACTGGTTAACATTTTGTATTCAAAACTTTAATAAGTTTTTAATTTTTTTTTTAATTTTTGAAATATGCCACAAACTTTTAATTCACTTGAGAAAACAACAATTTGCCAATAAATGTTGTAAATTGGTTTATTTCCACGCACCTTCTGCACCTTCTGTGGGCGAAAATGTTAAATACTATGCAATCTAAATAGTCTTTGATTGCATATGGGTTATGCATTCATTTTGAAATGAAATAAAACTTCTAAGTATGCACTTTCTAATCAGAAATTCCTATAGAAATTCGAAACCATCGCATCGCATCGCATCGGTTTAAAAACTAATCAGCTCATACCAGTTAATTAACCAAATCTTTTAATTAAGTAGTAAGTCTTGGCTTTTCACTATTGAATATGTATGTATGTATGTATGTATGTGTGAGTATAAATGCTAATATTTGTATGCAATGAAACTCAGTCGGACTAGGTTTCTTCCAAAATGTACTTATTGAACGGTTCTTTTTCCATTCAGAAGTATGTATGTATGTAGTTCCAAAAACCGGACGTTTTTAATTCGCTTTTTTTAAGCAGTCAATTTTGCATAAGGTGATTGTTGTTGGTTTGGAGAGCTTTGTAAAGCCTTTTATTCTCGTTCGAACTAATTTGCCGAAGTCAAAGCATTGCAAAATGTTGATTTTAGCAGTGAAGTTTTCATGATTTACAGATTTTCAGCCTTTTTATGATAAAGAAAGGATGCGAATACTTTTTCACCAGATGTTTATTAACTTTTCATACAGAAATAAATTGTACTTCAAATTTCCAATTTATATCTATATATATAATGCGCGAAGGCATTTTGGTGTTCCGCATAAAAGATCTGCACTGTTCGTTCGATTTTCAAAAATGGGATGTCAAATTAAAGCGCTTGAAAAGAGTTGCCACCTGTTGAACAATTAAAATCAAAATTTTTAATAATAAATGCCATCAGATCCGTACCGCTCGTTCTATTTTCATAAGTGAGGTGTCAGATTAAAGGGCTCGGGCTGTAGATGTGGGGTAAGGATTTTTTTTTTAAAGAGTTGCCACCTTTTAAAAGCTTGTCTATATTCAAATTATTTAAACCAAATTTATCAATTATTCAAAATGGGTACTAATCGCAATATATTTGAAAAGCTTTGTTTTTTAACTTAACTATAGGAGGGTTGCCACCTGTTTGAGAAATAAATTCAATTTGAATTAAGGGAAATAAGTAAGAGAAGTAAGAAAGAAGTAGAGAAGAAAGAAATGTATTTCAGAAGGTAATGGTTCGAAAATATTTTGAACAAGGTTGCCACCTGCTTGAAATGTCAAATTTAGTTACCTTATATAGAAATTATACGAAACATCAAAATATGAATGTCGAACGCAAGTGTATTAAGAAATCTTTATTTTCAACGCTAAGACTATTTTCGGGGTGATGGGAAAGGATTGCCACCTGTTTAAATAGGTAAATTCAAAGTATTTAATAAGTTAAATGAATTATTAAAATTTGGGTATCTATCTAAGGAGGTTTCAAAAATCTTTATTTCTGAACTATATTTAGTGGGGTTGCCACATGTTTAAAAAATCAAACTCAACGTAATTTATCACTTAATTAAAATATGTATCGCAATTTTAGTCAAAGGAGCCTTAACAAGAGTTTAGCTTGAAAATACTTTTCAAGAGGGCTGCCATCTGTTTGAAAGATTTAGTTTAATTAACTAATGCAAAATTTATGTAAATTATATAAATACGGGAGTCAAACGAAAAAGTATTAAGAAATATTTAGTGCGAACATTTGAAACGTTTGAGAAGGGCTGCCACGTTTTTAAAAAGTTACATTCAAATTATTCAATAAGCTCGACGAATTATTAAAGGAATCGAAATAGTTTTGAAAACTCTTTATTTCTCACATTTATTTAGGAGGGTTGCAACATGTTCATCAAATACAAATTATTTAGTTCATCTGTGTATCACGATGTAAGGCGGAAGAGATTTAAGAAGATTTTAGTTTGAAATAACTTTTGAAAAGGACATCCATCTGTTTGAAAAGTCGAATTTAGTTACGTTTACACAAGTTTTATCAAATACTTAGATATGGGTGTGAATCGAAAGAAATTTATGAGCGCTTTAGTTTGAAAATATCTTTAATTAGGCTGGCCACCTTTTCGAAAAAAAAACATATTAATCTAAAAGTGTTTGTATGTGTATTATACGAGAAGGTATTTTCTGTGATATTCATTCAATTTTCAGCGTTCTTTTGAATTTCAAAAATGAGAGGTCAAATTAAAGACCATAACCTGTAGACGTGCGGTAAAGTTTTAATTTTTTACCTAAGATCTTTTTTATCGGTAAATGGTGATTTGGATGAAATATGGCACTTTGATCGCTGTGATAACTGTGACTAATATTTGGAATATTATTTAGGTTTTTTATGTTCCATTTTGGGCGTTTGAACGCCATGCGGGTTCACTAGTAAATAAATTCTTACCTAAAAAGGAATTATTTTCGGAACCACATGCTGCACGATCCGACTGGCCATATGTATGTGCTTTCTTTATAATGGCTTCAACAAACATATGTACATATGAAAATGTTTTTATGGCAAATGCATTTGTGCAAATATCGTGCAATTTAAAGCAGTCAGCACCATAAAATGAAGTTGCATAAATGTCATAAACTCATATCGTACCTAGCTGGAGGCGTTTGCTTCATTGCTGCATACTTATTTAGATTGTATTTGTTCGACTCTCGGCATGCAAATGTCATGTGGTCAGGCCATTAGTACCATTACAGAAATATTTGGGGTTATCAACAAATTCAACTCGAAAACTCGATTTATCGACAAGTTGTTGAAGTATATCTAATAATGGTTTACAGCCTGAAATCAACAAATTTTTTGATATTTCACTAAAACGTTTCTACATGAGTGCTTTGCAGTATGTGCCTAAGTATGTATGTATGTATGTATGTATATGTAAACGTTCAGCACGACACATTTATCTTCTTTTATTAAATTTTCAAATACCCAAACGTATTGCTGTTGACTTCAGTGCAACTGCAGGCCTAAAAAGTATGTGTGCCTATGTATGCCAAAACCAAATCTGTAGAAAACTTTGTAAATGTTTTGTGAACTGCAATCAAAAGGGGGGGAAAAAAAATAAATAATTGACTGGAAAATTTGTCGAATTGGCTGCAGAGATTTTTAATTGTTGGGAAAAAGCCAACGGAAGAGAATTTTAAAATAGTTGACAAATTTAGAAATTTTTGAATTGCCATTTTAATCTGATTAAATGAATTGAATGGAATAGAAAATTTATTTTTATAAGTAAATGTAGCAATTTTTCTATACTGTTAGTGCAGCTGTGGTGTTAGCCCTTGAGTATTTGGCTTTATTTTTCGGAAAATTATGTTGTTCCCATCTAAGAAAGTCGGCACTTTTTACCACCATTTAAGGAAATGGAAGAAGTAAAAGTAGTTGGGACCTACCAGTTATACCTATTATAATAAAAGTTTCGAGAAAAAAATAAATGTTTGGACCTTTAAGGTATTTATTTGAAAAAAAATAAATAAAAATAAAACTCTACCGGAAAAAGGTTAATTTTATTTTTTCGGTCAAATGATATCAGTCCAACTGAGCCAAGTAAAAAAGGCCATAAAAAACAAATATCTGTATTCGAAAAATAGAACTTTAATACAAAAACCAACCACAATACACATATCATCAATTCTAAATAGCAACAAAATCGTTGCCCTGATCATGTAGTTGAGTTGACCAAATTAAAAACTGGAAAAAGCAACAACAGTTTACATGGCGAACTTAGCTCAGTAGGTAAGACCATTGGCTTTGAAGGCCGGGGTTCCGAGTTAGTTCAAGTCACAGTGAACTCGACGAATATCTCGAGAATGCCGTTTTATAGTCCATTAAATTTTAGTAGTGAAATTCGACTGTAACTTGTTTTTGATTCGCTTATTTATTCAGTGAAATGCAAAAGTCTTGGCCAATCGATTGGTATAAAAATTTGGAAGATATTTGGCTCAGTTTAACTGGTATCATTTGACATTTGATAGTAAACTTCTTTTGCAGGATGTATTGATGATCAGAAGACCAACAACGATGTTACTCTGTGAAAAAAGTTTGTAGTTTTTGAAAAACATTACAACGCTTATTTTCGGTCCCTTAAAAATAGCGTTTTAGCTTGGTGTACCTCTAGAGAAGCAAAATACGACTCTTTTAGGTAGCCTACGTTTAATTTTCTAATTCAATATTGCCCCTCAACTTCCAGTTTCGTACTCTCCACTCTGCGGATGAGCAGTTGGTGTACGAGGTCAACAAAGCACCTGTCTATCCCGAGAGTAATCATGGCTGAGAAATCTTGCTACCCTCAAAGGATGCTACAAAGATTTATTAACTTACTTAAAGTGATCGCTAAAAGTTAATGAAAACCTGGCTCCACCTTTACGAGTAGAGTAGGCTGGATGTTCTTTAGATAGAAGTGTCGAGTTGGAAGAGGGTTGTGTAGTCATTCTGAGCGTTGTCCTCTTCAGTGATTTTACTAAAAAAAAGTCACCGCAGTCCTAAATTCGCAGGCTCTACCTGTTCCTGATATAAATATATAAGGTTGAAATGCAATTCCGGCAACTGTCAAAAATATTGATCGCTCGAGTAATTGTTTAACCGAATAACTAATTAACCAACTTGCTCGAGTAATCGAGCAATCGCATTGCCCTACAATAAAGTCCAAAAATGAAAAGAGAATTAAATGCATTACAAAAAATTCAATGAAATGAAGAAAACAAATCGCGCTACCTGAACATTCCATCCTCGGATCTCTCGAATGGCACGCCAGTAATTTGCCCGCTCGGCCATTGCGACTGTTAGAGCAGCGCAAGCAAACTGATATACATGCTCAAGTTTTTCACCATGTAAGTTGACAAAGGAGAATAAACAAACTATCTTGCCTACTGTCCTTCAATTGTCTTGCAAAATAGACTTGCATCTATCTTGGCCAGAGTTAACCTCCTTCCACAGCTTCGAGATATGGCAGAGCTTAAGAGAGGGTGGGATTACGTACTGCGAAGTAACTCCAGTGGATTTTGTTATAAAATATATCACATGTGAATATGTATATAGCGAAGATTGTATCTAGAAGTAATTTATTAGCCTTGGTTGATGAATTACAAAAAATATAAGCATTGTAGTATTGAAAATGTTGGAAAATAAAGAAAATATTTAACTGAGCTTAGCAGTCGTAGGTAAATATTGCCTCTGGTTTTAAAAT
This sequence comes from Rhagoletis pomonella, assembly GCF_013731165.1. Classification (NCBI taxonomy): domain Eukaryota; kingdom Metazoa; phylum Arthropoda; class Insecta; order Diptera; family Tephritidae; genus Rhagoletis; species Rhagoletis pomonella. The sequence goes on from NW_023458558.1 coordinate 6,384,589, forward strand.
GTGCAAAGTTATGACTCGCTGCAAGTAGATAACTTTTATTTCCAATAGTAGGTACAGAAAAACTAAGATTTGGCATAGAAAGCCAATCGACGAAAGAGAAACTAAGAAATCAAATTGCAAAACTATTTAATTGGAAAGCAATATGAATTACCCATTGGTTTCACAGCCATTCATTGCTTTAAAATGAGCATTAATTTTATTTTGTCAACAATTTTCGTAACGATTATACACAATGATGAAATAACGTTTATGTGCAGTCAGTGGAAATTTGCATATTCCAATTTAAAAATATTGCAATAACCGAATTAGATTGAACGCGAAAATACATACAAAAAAAAAACATTTGAAATTACCATTGCAAGTACTGGACTATATATTTTTTTTAAAGACGATCCTAGTCTATACCTTTCATTCATTCACAGTAAATGGGTATTGGACAAATATACATATTTGGAGTTGTTCTCTTCCATTTCCGCTTCCAGCTTTTGTTTCTTTTTTTTTGTAGCGCACAAAAGCAAATAACCAAATCTATCGCCTATAATGGTACATGCCATAACCAATGGGTGTGCTGCCCATGGCACGTTCGGTGGCCTTCTCAATGCTCGCATGAACGCACCGATAACAGCACACATAGGCCAAACATCACTTGAATAGTATACGTCGAAAGGCGCGCCTAAAGTCCTTATTGAAGATGGTGTAAATGGCCGGATTCAAGGCGGAGTTCATGTAGCCCAGCCAGAAAGCGATCGCGAACGCCGAATCCGGTATGTCGCAATAGCTGCCACAGGCCGGCACCAGGATGTAGAGGAAGAAGAACGGCAGCCAGCAGGCTATAAAACTGCCCATAATTAGACCCAATATAAGTGTGGCACGCTTCTCTTTTTTGCGAGCGATGCGCCGCTTCTCCTTTTCGGGATCGCGTGGTTTTTGCACCTTTGGTATGGCCGGTTCCAGTGCGGCTTTCACCACTTCGGAGGGTTTCAATGTTTTCGATGTCGCCACCGCTGTGGCAGTCGCCTTTGCTTCGTTTCGTCGCGCTTGGTTTGCCGCTTTGCGTCCGAAGATAGGTTGGCATAGTCGGAACTTCAGCGGCTTTACCACTGCGCAACGACTTACCACACCCGAATCGGAGCTGGATGGATCGAATTCGCTAACCATATCGGTGTCAATACCTACCGAGAGTGCGCGACACCGGCCTGCTATTGGGGAGACGCGTAACTCATTTGGTGATGCACCTGCTGTCGCCGCCGCTGCGCCACCACTCGCGTTCGGTGCCATTAGCGTCGCGCCGGTGGACATGGCATTGGAGGCTCCTGTGGCAGTTGTTGTTGGCGCCGTCCCACTAGTCACGCCATCAGTGCCGATGGGCGTGGCACTATCATTGTTGTTATTGTTGGAAGCTGGTGAATTGGACGTAGCTGCAGCGGCCATTGACGGTGGCACGGGCACATTTAGGGCGCCGCGGCTCGTCGCTATTGTACTCACCTTCAGTGTTTCCCGGTCCGTCGCGGACAGCGTGCAGTTTGGTGAACCAGGCGTAAGCATGCTGAGCGGGGACGGTACGGTTGAGTTGCCATTCGGATAGACGAGTGGATGCGGCTCCATGTCGGCTGCCTCCGATGTGGAAATGTCCGACGCGAGATCGCACGTCACTGTGGGTATCTGCATTGGCAGCGAGGCGCTATTCGGTGGTGTTTCAATGGTGGCTATTTGACGCTGCTGATTCATTTGCAGCGCGCTAATGGCGCTCGACGACGGCATTGGAATGGTGCCCTTCTTGCCGATGGTGGTGAAGCTGGTGACCTGCAGGAGAATGGAAATTCAAATAAGTTTTTTTTTTGGAACAAAAGAGTAGATATGTATGTATATTAGACTGCATCACCAAAAAAAGTTGCGGTTTTCCGCCGGGATTACAAAATTTATTATATTTTAAGACGTTCGCCATAATATTTCGGAAAAATATTTAGGTTTAAGTGCAATGGAATCGGAATAATGAGATTTTTGATGCTGCCTTTTTTACTTTTTTCAAAGATTGATTTACGAAAATCTTGAATAACTGGGCCAAAACTATTTTGATTTAGACTTATGGTATCTCAGCCGTCCAAAAAAAAGTCATTCGTGTCCCATTTTTTTTTTCAAATACCAACACATCTTAATTCAACTTTGAATGAGTTGATTAGCAAAGAAATAAAAAGGGTGAGTTTAGATTCAGGTATTTAAGTTTTTCTTATGCCAATCTTTGAAAAAGGTTAAAAAACAGCATCAAAAATCTCATTATTACGATTCCGTTAATTTTTTTTTTTTAGTTTTTAAACGGTTTTGTCATTTGAGGGGATTTTTTCAAAAACATCTTTAAGAAACTAGTTTTATTCAAAACAAACTCCATTTTTGGAGGTATTTTCAAATTGGACCAGCTCGCTTAAATCTTAATATTTTTCCGAAATATTTTGGTGCACATCTTAAAATATAATGGATTTTATAATTCCAATGGAAAAACAGTACCGATTTTTTTATTTTTTTTTTTATTGTATAAGGGAGTGAGGCAGTCTAGTGTGCATATGTACATATATCTGTTATGCTTTTTTGTATAAACCAGGGCATGCTTATTTTCATAATCTGGTATAAATACGCGATTCCATATCTAGAACGTGCTTAGGGGTTATCACGAAACTAAGTGAGTGAGTGCTCCAAACCATTCATAGAATAACAAAAAAAATAAAAATTTAAAAAATAGATGAAATTCATTTTGATTGTCGAGTAAACAACCATTACATGCTACTGCGTGTGACCTCAAGAGAAATCAAATTTCAATAACACTGTGCTCGATAAATTTTCTTTTGAGCATCGATGGTTCACAAGTGGTAAATAAATATAATTCGAGTACGCTTATTGCATTGATCATAGTCGTTTTTCTGGTTTGGCTCTAGTTTTCGAGTTATTCGCGTTTAAAATTTTCACCAACATGACCCCAAAAAATACTTACTTTTTATATTTTAACTATTTATTCAATATTTAGGTACAATAAAAATTCAATACATATATATTCGTATGTGTTTGTAGTCTTTCTGAACCTTTTTAATTTGATATCCATATTAAAATATTTGTTTAATTTGATCAATTTTACTGAGTTTAAGACTTTCAAACAGGTGGAAAATTTTCTCTAAATTTTTTTGAACTGAATACCTTCTTAAACTGCTTTGGTATGATACTCATAATGTAATATTTAATTTGTATTATCAATTTCAATATTTTTCAAACTGGTGGCAACACTCGAAGCTTTTTTTGTTACAAATGATCCTGGTATTACACCGAACATAAAAAAAAAAAAAATATTCGAATCAGTTCAACCGTAACTCGAAAACTATAGCCAAACCAGAAAAACGATTGTGATGGCCAAAACAAACGTAATTGAATTATGTTTACCACATATGACCTAACAATGTTCAAATTTTCCGACTAGCACAGTGTAATCGGCGGCAGCGCTGAAAGAAAATCGTTAGGAAATTATTTGGAATCGTAAAACACCGAAACGAAAAAATCAAGCGTGCCGTGCATGCTTAAGTGAGCATATTCTTCCACGAAAATGATTGAAACCTAAATTTCAATAACACTAAATACCTATTCAAACAATTTCATGTTTGCTTTGACATTTCAACCTATTTAACCTGTTTTCCATTGTTTTTTTGTCCACACTTGCATTCATACACGTATGTATGTATATGCCCATATGTATGTAACAACATCGTACATGAAATGGAAAAAGTCGCGACTAATATTTTAATTATTTTCATAAAATGTTGTGGGGAGTTGTAATTTGATGAATTTTCATTAGTTATGCTTTTTGCATTTTCAACGTTGTTGTGTGTTACGTCTTTTTGCATTTGAGGTGACGATATGTAGATATGTATGTATGTGTGCAAATTTTTTCATGAATATGTAACACGGCTCAATACAGATAATGAACTGCAACAACATAAATTGGAAATCCATTTTACAGCGATTGTATGCTTCATCGTGCAAATTCATTAATAATCCGCGCGATACGCGAATACGGCAACGAAACTTCGGCGCAAACGTGTCCCCAGTGGCTTCGAAAGCAATAATGAGAATATGTCAAACATTGTACAAATGTACGAAATTGGAAAATTCTCAATTACAATATTGGTTTTGTGTTTTTTCCAATTTTTTCGTTTTAGTCGTTTCCATAATTTTTTTTTTTTTATGGTTGTACATACATAGCTGTAATTGACATATTACTGCGCTCGCTAGCTCATCTATCAGCGTTATTCGAGTATGAGTGAGTGCGCCAAAGTGGCACGTACATACGTCATTTTTCATTACTCGCGTTTCGTAACATTTAAATGAGCTAAAATATGAGCATCATGAGGAATAATAATGAATTGAGCTCGTTACACACGGGTTTCAACTAACAGCGCGACAAGCAACCAGAATGCCAAGCGCAACACATCCTGCTGCTCCACAGCCAAAACGAGTTCTGTGCGCTCCTTTTAAGGCATTTGGATTCAACGTACTCATTTATAATTTTCGTGACACATATGTACATACATATTTGTATGTATATATCTATATTCATATATATGTTTACACATGTATGTGTATATATGAAATCGCTCTTTGGCAGAAACGAAAAAGGTTAATTAAAATCTAGCCATTACTCAAATGCATTAATTGATTACCACTGTTTATCTGATATTTTAAATCTGCTTACCTAAGTAAATTTGCAATCAGTTTAAGCTGCGATTCTGTCACTAAATTTTGCAATTAGCCACGTTTATCAGTTTTCTTTATGTTGGTTCTAATCTAGCTGTCATTCATTTAAGTAGCTTTTCAGCTGCAAATGAGTTAATTTATGTTTAGCTTTAGCAGTAGTAATGTCATTTTAAGAACACTTACAGCTTTTCTAATTCCAGTAATTAGTCAGAATTAGTAGAGTATTAAAGTGCTAAGTAACAAATCAGCTATAATATTGCAGTGGTATGACAACACAAAAATTCATTTAGAAATGACGGCGTTCGGAAATTTGCAGTTAATATTTTAAGCGAGGACTCTACTGGGAAATACAGACATATATGTATGTACATGTCAGTTTGTTACTTATGCCCTCATTTGACTGAATTATTCTTAGTCTGTGTCTGCAAACCAAGCTTGACAAGCGATGACGGAAATTCGTTTCAAAATAAATCACATATATACTACTTTATTCATGTACGTATGTAACCGAGAGTGTGCCAATAAAAATTTAAAAAATCGAATCTTAGTTTCTCAAATCATAGCCATCTTTTACTCGATGTAATTTTTTTTTTGGCGACACACTAGTTTTAATATACTATATTCGTTCGTTTTGGCAAGAAGAAAATTTTCACCGTTTTTTTTTAACATTTGGAAGTATCTTAACTAATTAACTAGCTGAGATTATTTGTGATGTAAATTTTATTAGATATGTTAAAAAATTTATAATAATTCACCTCGTTAATTTTTCTCTTTTTAACCAATTAAAAAAAGGAGGATGTTTTCTGTACGTCGGAATATTTTTTTATAATAATATTTTTTTTTTTTTATGGAAAGGTAGTACCTCAGAGGTGGTTCTAGCCTAATTGGGCTTATATCCGATCATGGGATCATGAAGAAATTAACGGTAATCTTAAAGTTTTACATGGGAACTGCATTCGTTTTTGTTTTTTTGCTAAAAAAATACTTGTTTATTTAAAGAATTGTCTTAGGGGGTCTTCTGCGAATCAATAAATTGTTTTAGCGATGATTTTATTTTTTATTTATTTTTTCTACAAAATCTCTGTGCACGCTAAGCATATATAAACTTAAATTTCAAGTACAAGCTAAGTAGAAAATATTAGAAGAAAGTAATTATTTTACCTTTTTTTTTTTAAGTAAATGATCGATATGATTGAGTAAAATATATTAAATTTTCTGTTACAATTTATTTTTTGTACAGCAAAGAAGTACCAATCATTTGTTTATAAACATATCGAGTAACAATCAGCAGTTTACCAAAACTGTGGAAATGGACGTGAAGATCCCTTAAGGGATTATGGATTATGCAACACCCCCAGCCCCTACCTACGTACGCCTATGGCAGCGATAGATATTCTGCATGCTGCCATTTTTTTTTTAAATTTCGTTATACACTCTTGAAACTTCACAGTATGTGGTATTTGATGCCAACGACTATTGCCTCTAATATGAACATTCTGTTTGAAAACTGTTCAAAGTTATTCAAAAAAGAAACAATTGTGATTGTCCTAACTTTTTAAGGTGAAAATAAAAACCTGATCGTCGGTCAAAATAATTCAGTGATCCTTACATATCCACGACTCTTTTTCTATCTACAGCAAAACCTACATCTCCATAATACGGAACCCTCGACATTAAATGCACTTTCAACACTTTTTCTAAATTTAACTGCTGGCTAAATGGAGTGGCGACACGCACCTCTAATCACGCGGCCACAGCTGCCACAAAAAATAAACAATATTCAATTAGACGTTCGCCAATGGCCTTTCCCCGATCAGAAAGTGAATATCTCATATTGCAAAACCAAAAAAAAAACTCCGTTGAGTGGAAAACGCCAAACCACAAGAGCTTTTAAAAATCACTGAATGCAGAGAATTATAAACAGACGGACACGCATGCCGCTAATATTTATAACTCGCCGAATTTTGTATGCAATTTCGGTGTTGCTGTTGCTCTTAGCTCGTCAGATTTGTTTCATCAATGCTGTAGGCTTTTCTAAAAGACCGCTTGCAGCAACAACGCGAAGCACCATATGCATCGTTTAAAACGGCTGTTTGTTCTTCAGCGAATTGACAATATGTAGGATAAATCCATTGCCCACACACATACATACATACATATGTACATATTGCACATTCATCTGATAGTGGCAATTGGAAATGCCAGCAATTGATACAGATATTCACAGCAGATATTCCTGTAAATCAGCAATAATCGCTGCAAATGAGTTCTGCACCTCCAAGCAAAGGCATTTTTTTTCCACATGTATGTAGTTGTGTGAGTGAGAGTTTCAGCAAAAATCATTGCATGCGTGTACACGAGTGCTGTTGCTGGCAGCAAAAATCACAAAAACCATACACGTTACTTCCAAGGATATTGACATATGATTCGCGTGCACTAGCTGACATATACAGAAAATGTATCCTCTTTTTTGTAAAAATATGAAAAAATACATATGTACGTATATACTTCTCTAATGCTCACCTGTTCGTTGTTCGTTTTACGTGGATGCTTCTTAATGCCGCGTCTCGCTCTCGCTTTGGCAGCAAAATAAATTCGTATGTAGACAAAAACCATTATGCAGCTGGGCAAGTAAAAGGAGCCTAACGCCGAGTATAACACGTAGCCGATGTCTTCGCTTAGCTGAAAATAAAAATGGGTGCAATAAGCTATTAGATGAAAGGTCTTAGCAGTAGTAGATTGGAAGGAATATTTGCATGACAAAATATCTGTTACAAGGACAAAAAACAGAGCCTATATATGTGATGCATTCATAAAAAGAAACAGCCTGCAAAAGTAGCAATGCACCAGGTACAGTGTGCGTCCATTGCATAAAAGAAATGTAGAATTTTTTTCGTAATAAATGAAAATACAAACGATCTAATGCTTTTAAATTTTTTTGTATAAAATATATAAAATCTATATATATATGTACATATATTATTGTATTATTGATATATGTATGTATATGAATTCCCAATATGATATATGACTATATCTATGAAATTCAACCACAACACATAAAGATTTGAAGGTCAACGAGCGGTTAAAAATATTAGCAGTTTGAAAATTTGACCTGCTATCACAAAGTCGGCTTATTTATTCACCAAAAATTCGCTATTTTATGCATCGAGTATTCAATGAATGCTATTTATGTAAGAGCTATCATATAAATATGTATGGATGTATGCATGCGATGCACCAAACCAATCCATTTTTTTTTTTAATTTTTATATAAATTACCAGCATTCAGATTAACTTTCTGTCGTACAATGTTCATAGAAACTTTTAGAGTTTTATAAACCTTTAGCCTTTCTAGGAAAATTGCACAAAATCAAAAGACATTTATCAAAAGGCGGAAAAACCATAACCGAATAACTGCAATCATAAATAAAAATAAATTTTACTGACCCACTTACGAAGACAAAATATTAGTTTTCTGCAGGGAAGAATACGTTTGCGCGAATTTCTTCTTTAGCTTCTTCTTACCAGCCACGTAGGCGAATAAAGCATTGCATTTGCACCGAAAATTTTTTTGCTTGACGGAAAACATTTAAAATGGGTAAATGGCGTAAATCTTTTAAAATTTGCATATATAAAAATTGGAAAGCATAAGGATTCATACACAAGTAGTAATGTATTTAGCAGTGTTTGTAAAGGGCAAATATTAAATGAAGTCTCGCAGCATTTAAGTGTGCTAGTATGTGGATTATTCTGCTACAGTATCACATGCTGCTCCTAAGGCATTTCTGGATCTAAATACCATCGCGTTGTGACTTTAAAATACGAATAAGGCAGATACGGTTTTGTATTGGAATGACAACGTATGATTTTTATTTCGTTTGTGTTGAACTCACTGAGGCTCCCTAAAATTCAGAACATTTGTTGAATTTTCAGACGAAAAAATTCCTGCTGCTTTCATAAACCTTTATGCAATTTATTTATTTATTCATGAACATTTATTTAAGTTTAATTAAACTTTCCAGTGTTTGCAACACTTTCATTGCGTTTTTGGCGCGTTTTCCGGTATCGAGATTTATTGCCGAAACCACAATTCACAATTCCGGCTTACCTTCAACATGCTGTCAGTAGTGGGTGTCACATGTCGTACGAGCGACTTTTATTCAATTTAATTTTCATAAGTCGGTAAATGGTTCGTGGTTTCATTTTGGCCCTTATTTACTCTTGAATGTGCCGCCATCGACTATTGTATAAAACTCATACTAATCCCATACTAAGATTTTTTCATAGCAGTTATATGTCCTGCGTTGTTTTTTTTAATGATTTGATATTATTTTCATATAGAAACATGCTAGAAGCATGCATTATATCGCTTTATGCAAAAGATTAAAAATGGGTTGAGGAAAACCCAACAAGAAAGTCTGCTCAAATAAAACGATCCGTTCTAGAGTTATGTGTGGTCGTACGTAAGCGGCATTGTTTTCTATATATATTGAGATTTAACGCTTTAGATAAATAGTTTGCAACCCTAATCAAAATTACCACTTCTACATAAAAGTGCATTTAAAAGACGTTCATTCGCTAAACGCGTTTCAATATCTTACTTTAGATATACATTTGTACCTATATTTATTTAAATAAAATTTTAAATGGTTGGCAAATATAAAAGTTTGCCTCTTTTACTTAAACGGGTGAAGCTGGCCTTGGAAATTGTGTTTCAATCATTAAATTTGAGGAAGTTTTATGGAAGATATTTAGCTGCCACTCAAAATTACTTTAAAATTAAAAATATATAAAAAAATGTTAACAAGCCACAATAACATTGACAAATATATAAATTACAGATTAGTAAACTAAAATATCAACTGGCCGATTAATCAGTTGAAGTTGCAGGTGTCGTTCTTATTGGAGGTTTTTTCTAGGCTTCCGAAGCTTGAAAAATTAATAAGCTAATTAATAAATGTCCACAGAAAATTAAAAACAAATATGCTTCCTTTTAAATAATATGCAACAATTTTCTAAACTTCCTCTTACACTTTGTTCACAAATGTCACTCTAGCCCTTTGCAGGGCGTTGGTTTGGAGTTCATGGGTCATAGCACATCATAATCATCTCTATCATCAGAATATGAATCACACATTTTGTCAGACAGGGGTATATTTTTGATTCGATGCACAAAAAAATATAGTAACAGCTATGTATATAAATGCTATTAAAACAGCAAAAATGTAGAAGTTTATTTCAAGTGAATCCAAAGTTGAAAAAGATTCGAATGGAAGGTCAAAAGTCGCTGTGGACTAACGTTATCCATGTAAGAAGATGTTGTGCGAAGCTTCTAATTTTTTTGCGAATTTTTAAGACTCGTCGTTCTAACTGGACAATTTATTCATAAATTAAAATATGGGTATCAATCGAAATCGTTTTGAAGAGGTTTTATTTCTAATCTAATTTACATGTATTAGGGTTACCGCCTGTTTCGAAAAGCAAGTTGAACTGGAATTAAGAAAATTAGATTATATGCATATAGCATACTATGGCTTCCAGGCGAAAGATGTTTAAGAAAGTTGTAGTTAGAAAATATTTTACAGAGGGTTGCCACTTGTTCGAAAAGTCGAATTTAATTAGTTTTCTTTATAAACAAGTCATAGGAATTATAAAAATATGTGTGTCAAGAAATCTGTAGTTTGATACTTTTGAAAATTTTTGAGTGTTTCAAAATATTTAATAATTGTATTATGTCTATATGTTTAGATATTTATCTTAGATAACCAGTAATCTAACAGAAGAGTACCGGACATTGTATATATCAAATGACCTTGGTGTTTTTTTTTTTTGGGGGGTTCTAGAATACTAGAACCATCTGTGTTAATGATGCCAAACTTGCTCGCCATATCAAAATCAGCTGGTTAAGTCAAACGACCTTAGAAGCATTTAATGATTTTTGATCTTCTGCAAAGCTCTCTCCACTTTGTACGACCTTGTACCTAAATAAACAACTTTAAAACCATATCCCTTTAAATGTACCACACATCGATACTTTTGCATACAAAGAAACACTTTCGAATCTTTCGCACAAAGTTCCTTAGAGGGTACCGTGGGTGTTGTCTGTAATCTGTCTGAATTTCAATGAAACAAATACTGAGTGCTCACTGCTGAAACGAAGAAAACCAGTTTTGCATAGAAGTGCGTAATCTGCATTTAATTAAAACACAGAGTTCGAAACAAAGTGAAGACCCAAGCTTCCTACTCCAATCTGTGCTTCCCTTAAGACTTTTTTTTTTTTGATATAATTTTGCTGCAAGAAAGTCAGAGTAGTAACTGAAGCTGGCTGGGCTGTATTGAAAATTCGATGCACGCACCGAACGGCAGAAACTTTACATTTTCCTAATTTGCAAATTCGTAAATGTTTCCATGGGTTGGTGCATATTTGTCTATGTTTGGGTGTGTATGGATTCTGGGATCGAAAGTATAAAGCAATACAAAGCTTAACTTCGAGGAAGCCGAAATCAGGCGGCAACAGCCAAGTGGTGGTCTAGCTTTGAATACAAAAGTAAAAGAACGTATGCATGTACATATGTATGTATGTGTGTGTAGATAAGCAAAAGCTTGTTTGCGTTTTGCTGTGTAAAATTTTAATTAACATTAGCCGGTGTGCTGGGACTGGGCAACGCATAGACGCAAAACAGTTTGGCATGCAAATAAGTTTTAAATGTTTTCTATTGGAAATGTTAATGTGGGTGTGTAAGTATATATTTAAACGAATCTGGAAAGGGCTTTTTGAGTGAAAAATTCTTAGTTAATTTTTAATTTAACTACTATGAGTGAATATTTACGAAAAAATACATATTAGACGTACATACAATAAAGTATTAATTGCATTACAAATTCATGGTAATTAAAACTTTAAACTTGTGAAAAGAGTGGACACACATCGATCAATGCACACCTTCTGACTAATAGGTAAACAAACTCGATTAATACTCACACCTCTAGTACATCTCTGCCATTTCATGTAGGCGACATTTTACCAGGGAATTTATCGTTTTCAAGTATTAGTGAAAATAATTAATGGTCTCTTAATTGTGTGGTCTAAACTAGAAGGTTAGCCGGCCCCATTTTAAATAAATTATTACATACTGGTAAACTTCTTCTTTGAAATTTAATATCTATATATACATACATATTATGTATGTAAGTATAATGAAATATTAAAATTCGGACATGGCGCATATTGTTGATAATTTGAGAGTAGGTTTAAATCAAATTTCATTCGTTGATTACACATTCTTCACAAATTCTGTGTTAATTAATATGGATTGCGAAATATACAAGTTATAAAAACATATACTCATATACATATAAATATATATATATATACGTATTTGCAGTATTTATCGCACACCTGTCATCGCTGGCATTGACCGTGGAATTACCACAGTTCAGGATATTGGTATTGATTTTACTTCAATTCAAGCGCCGAATGGCTGTGGTTTGGTGTTTGTATAACGAAGTAAATGATAATGACCTCCAGGAAACTAGGCCTAGCGCCACCATTAAAGTGCCTCCAAATATACAACTCCCACTTGAAAACTGCAGTCCGTCTCTTGGGAATCCAAGCCAACCGCTTTGTTCCGTCGACCGACTGCAAGCGTCATCTGCCCAGTGTAGTCTGAGCGACTGCCAAGTCTTTTCGAACATTCTTCGACGTCGTGCAGGATCCGGGAGCACTGCCTAAGAGGCTCTGCACGCTTCAAGGACTGACCCTAAGCCCGGTGTCATCCAAGCAACGCAGAACCTGGATCAGTATAGGTTGCCACAAAAGGCGACAAGACGCTCTGCTATCGGCTTGGCAGTCCAAGAGGAAGGAGAGATATTAATTCTTGTATCGGTCACCAAAGGGGCCGAAGATCTGGAGTACGAATCAATACAAGCTAACAATTCGGTTACGAAAGACAACGATCAGCAGACAAAGCCACTTTGGAACTTAAAGGACTTATAGATTTAACAAATTCATTTTTCAGACAGATGCCATTACAAAAGCATAGTAATGGATGATCTAATCCGTGGCGTCTGCTTTGATAACCAATCGTGTTTTTAGTAAGCCTTTTATGGGTGCTAAGCCACAAAGACTATGCAAAATCAATCTGATTGCGAGCGCTGGAGAAAAATCAGAACAATGATCATTTATTCTTATAAAACCACAACTCTCGATTACTTGGAATCAGGTCAAAACTGTCTCTTATGCGAGGGTGTTTAGTTAAATACCTTGGATTGCTCTTTTTAATTAGCGCTAAGGGCTTTGTCGGAATTGACATCTGCCACCGGCTTTGCGTTAAAATCTCAGATTAGCTTGTTAGGAGTATGACTTTGTGAAATATAAAAGACAAAAATTACCGGCTACTTTGTCTTCAAATAATATCAACTTTTTTTTTTTGGTAAACAAAGGAAACAATATTTCTTGGCGTGGCTTGATTCTTTCTACAGGGTGACAAGGTCCTGCATTTCGGACCGAAGTTGAAGTTATGTGAGATTTTAGTTGCAAGTATTTCTCTCCTTTCTTGTTAACGCCTGCTGCAGCAGAGTGGTTAGAGGTGCATACTACCACTCCATAGCTGCTGGGTTCGATCCCTGGTCCAAGCTGAATTAAAGTTAGTAAAAGTTTTTGCTAGCAGCGGTCGCCCCTGGGTAGGCAATGGCAAATTTCCAAATGTAATTCTCATAAAACCACATTTCTTAATTTTTTCATAATTATTGTGAAAACGTCAGTTGTTGCCCAGAGAAATTAACCTTTCACTACTTTAACAAATTTTATCGCATCTCCTCATAATTGCGGTTTCGTACCTTTTCCACTCACTTCGCCTTTCTACATAGTTGTATTTTTACTTTTACTTTTATTTAGTTTTTGTTGTTGCTACACATTTTCAGCTTTCACTCGACTGACCCGGCGCTGGAAATGTCTACACGCGGTGCACACTTGCGTTTGGGGTCGGTCGGCGAGCAACAGCGCGACCTACAGGGCGTATGTGCAACATTAACGTTTAACACATGCAATAGGTTATTTGCTTGTACATACTACATACATATGTATGTATGTATGTATAAGTATGTAGTCACTTCCCTTGCACCATTTTCACATCCATTGCACGGATGCCACAGTTGCTCTGCTTCGCTCGCTTCAGTGTTCGCTTTGTGTTTTTTTTTTTCATTTAGTTTTGTTTCTCATTTTCTTGTTTTTCATTGTTGGTGCTGCTCCCATGCACTTTTCGTTTATGTATATGCTCCCCCAACCTGCACATTCAGCATATCCAAGGAGTGGTGGAGGATGTGATCCGCCGTGTGGTAAATGAATGGAATCCACTTTGCCTCAACTCTTCTCTTCTCAACTCGACTTGACTTGACTTGACTTGAGGGCTTTGCAGTGTGTAGCGCTAGTTGCCTTTTTGTTTTTATTTTTGATTCCTTTCCTGTTGCTACTTTTCAAATTAATGTGTATGCGTTTCTTGTGTGTGTGTGTGCATTTACTTGAATTCTTTTAATTTTACGAACATATACAGGGTGCCTTGCTACTCAACATTATATAAATGAGCAGAAAGAAATATTTAGAGTTCCCCTACTGAAAACAGTTATTATAAATGAAACAAACATCTATCAGATTATGCTAACATAAATACATATATACATACATATGTAGATACGTATATATATAAATTATTTAAGGATTTCACTAAAGCTCACGAAACTTAGGAAATCTGATGTAAAAATTTGCTTCCCACATTTAAGGAACACCCTAATGCACATATATTTATGCACGTTAAAACCTAAAAACCCGTCTAGTCTCAAACGGCAAACAGGTAATTGGTTTGAATTCAAATTTGCTTTATTTTTCTTTTCAAACATTTGAAAATTAGATAGATTTTCCGCTCTAGTTTTTGCTCAAACATACATACACACATATGTATGTATATGTGAAGTTACAACTACTTATATATGTTTAAAATATTTGTAATTTTATTTCGTTAAATTAGCTCCTTTTGTTTTCAGACCATTCAAACTTTTTCAGTGCAATATTTATATTTTCACCTCAATACATACATACATGCATATGCATTTGCTTATGTTTGCAGGTCACACAAACTACGCTATCCCACTTAGTGCACGGAGTCTGGCATATGGAAAAATGAAAGCTTTGTTTGTAATAACGAGATAATGACAAGAAGCTCAGCTATCCAGGTTAGTCGGTTAGTTGGGCTTAAGTATTCTATTTGTGGGTTTAGAGTGTGTTGCGACTAACTATGATAGCGAAAATACGCGAATAAGTTGGGTACGCTCGCAGTAGGCTGATGCTTCAATCACTTACTTGCTTTCTCCAAACATGAACTTCGGGAGCAATTTAAAAAAAAAAAACACTTCAACCGCTCGTCATTTTCCGAAAACACATAAACCCCAGTATTCAGAGAATTTCTTTTCTAGGGTCTTTCTCCTTCCAAATTCCTTCAAAATTCAGAGGTTAACACACTAAAAGCATTTCTCAACTAAAACATCTGATGAATGTTCTTCAATTTCAAATGGAACAGTCGAGTCGATGAACTCGCCGCAGAAAATAATGCAGAATGAGCTCTCGGATTCTTTCAGCCAAAATTTCCAAGCAGCAAGAACATTTACCATAATAGCGGTCTGGCTAACGACAAATTTAAGGGGCCAGTGCGCTCTTAGCTACATACATACCAAAGCCCTAGAGGGATGTAAAAGGCGCCTTCATCCCCTTACGCTTAATGATTTGGCATAGAGGGTAGAAAACAACGGTGGGGATGGTAATTCCTACAGAGGAGCCAAAGCAGTGAAATGCTTACCGGATATTTTTTCTCCCTATACCATGTTGGAAACCTTGAAGAGCAGATAAAACTTCAATGAGCTCTAAATTCACATAAAGTCCATTGGAAAGGGCTAAAGGCAACGACCCCCAAAAAATACAATGGGTATATATGGGGTTGGTGAGATTGCTCTTTTCGCCCATTTGATGTTGTTCTCGGGGAGCCAATTCTATTTGATCAACGTGCAACGGAGGCGATTCGCTCCACTATTCTAGACATTGCACCTGTACACATTTACTAGAAAAGCTTCGCAGCGCAGCTTAGAGAGGTCTGGGGCTGCGGGCGCTTAAAAGGTTGCGAACAAATGGCAAGGACCATGCTCCCAATATAATGGGAACTTAACATCGGTCTTGAGATGACCGCGACACAATGGTATTCTGGGAAATGAGGAAGCACAAGAGTGTGGAAAAAATATCATTCCAAACGCATGCGCAAGGTATCGTAATTGAAAAGGCATTCTTGCACATTCGATAGTTTGACATGGTAGCGACGATATGTACACAGCTTTTAGTTTTCATAAAATTGCCTTCATATGAAAATTTTTAAATAAAGTCTTCAAAGAAAATAAAATCGATTTAAAGCGATTGAAAACCGCATTCAACATATTTATTCGTTAGCTATTAAATTTCCGCATTTAATTGCTTTTCGACGCGGCGTTATGTTGCTGACATTTTCATTTGCATTTAATCCAATACGTCGAAGAGCAGCGTGCATAAAGGCAATTCAAGGATGTAATAAAACGCGCGACAAAAATAGTAAAAAAAAAATAAGTAAATAATGAAAATTATTTTACAGAACGAAAATGCGATAGAAAAAAGCGTGAAATATGAATGGCTGTTGGCAGCTATCGTGAAGGTGTGCATAAGTGTGTGTGTGTTGATATTTGCACTCCCACTCTTATTCTTGCTGTTATTGTAGTTACAGTTCTGTAATTAAATGGTAATCATACACCTTTGCCTTTTCAACAACGTTGACGCATACATTCACACACGTCAACGCGCGCGCGCGTACACATGGACACACAAACACACACTTGTTCTGCAAACTCATTAAGGTTAAAATGGCTAAATGGCAAAGAAAGCAATTGGAATGAAGAAGAAGAAGAATATGAAGAAGGAATGCACACTAACGCTGGGGGGTGCGTAAATATGTGTGCGCCAGGAAAACAAAACAGGTGAATTTCTTTGATGGAAATGAAGCAATTTTTTCGCGTTGAGTTCAAAAGGAATAAAAATGGAGGTAACAGGTGAATGACTGGCAGCACTGTTTGAGAGCTCTTTTAATAAAGTGAGTTACTATTTTTTGGAAAAGAAGCGCAGAAACCGGATTTAAAGAAATCATTCGTGCCAATGCAATTATTCGGTGTGAAAATGCAATTATGTACATAGATGCCTAAATAGTGCATTGAGTGGCTAGTATTAAGTGGTGGAATTAATGTGGAGGTGTTGATTATGAAACAGAACAGGAAATGTTAAGCAGTTTTACTGGATATTTAGTTATCATGAAAAACGCTTTAGGAAATTCTATACAAAGCTGTATGCGGTGATATTAAGGTGGTACCATATCGAGCCCTAACCGCCACAATAACGTAAGCGACATTTTTTTCAAAATGTTCCTTTTGATTCAGAAATGCACCTAAATGCTCTAGGAATATTTCTGCATCCAAAAGAAAATTTTGAAAAAAATGTTGCTTTCGTTATTTTCGCGGTTAGGGCTCGATATGTCGCGTATAGGTCGTGTGGGCCACTGACTAACAGAATAAACACATTTTATTTTGATTTCTGTAAATTTAATTACGAATTGCTTTGCTTAGAAAAACATCTTGCAAATGTTCGGTCAATACGAGCTTTAAAATTTGTCCCCTTTTTAGAACCCGGTTTCTATTTACTTCTCTTAGTAATTTTCATAAAAAATTTAAATACCAATTGCAAAATACAAAGCAGCCCGCTTAGCTGGTCACTGTGGCCTTCAACTGCGTCGAACAATGGCGTACAGCAAACTTTTGCCCTCCGGCCGATTATGGAATAAAAGAATTGTTAATGATACGCCGGCCAGTCGGTAGATGTATGGCAAGAAAATATTTATGCGAATTGAAAGAAATATTTCGATGTAAATACATATATATGGACATGCCACAAAAACATCCGCCGAACACGAATGGGAAGGTTAAAATAAAGTGCAAGTTAAATATGTAGTTATGAATTGTTACAACGCAAATTACGTAAGAAAAATGGGTAAATGTGCTAAGAGAAAGGAGGAACTGGTATATAAATTTCTTTGATATGCGAAGCAATGAGTAGTGGACAATTAAAAGTAGAGGCTCGTCTTTCTGTTTCAAGACAGTGTTATTTAGCAGTGAAGTAACTATCATAACAGCGAATGAAAGCCAAAGGAACCGTGTAGCGGACAGCTGATTTCAACATAATTCAGAAAATTTCAAAATGAAGTTCGGCAAAAAGCAAAAAAAATATATAGTCCAGGTGGAATCAATCACACTTTTTTAGAGAGCATTTGTATTCAGGTTTGTTTTAGTTAAGCTTCAAATTATAATGACTTAAAATATTGTTAATATAGTCAAGTAAAGAAGAAGGCAAAGCAAGGAGAAAAATTACATAAAAAGTGAATAAATAAATACCAAGTAAAGGTGGTATAGTTAACTAGTGAACTGATAGAAATACGCGCCGTACGCTCAATTTTGGGAGTAACAGTACAACATGCACGTACCGAAAAAATATTTAATTTTAATGAAAATTTTAAAATCAAGATGACAACTGACGGAAGCCGTCGAACGCCGCAATTGTAGGTTTGTTCCACACGAGCCCGCGTGATCCCGCAGGTGACCAAAACAGCGCAGAAAGCCTTCCTCATGCTAGAAAAATCGGTAATAGAGAGCGAATACGTTCCACTTTTGGATCGGAAATGTCTTCTTCTTTGTGCACGAAACAGCCAGGACTTTTTTCAGGGCACAAATGTGCAAAATTGCAATTTGAAATAACAGCTGTTGTTGTTTAAATCCGAAAGCAAATTTTATAAAATCATTGTTTAGAGCTGATTTTTTAAATTCGTGCCACGAAATGTGGTTTTTTGCGTTCCTCAAGCTCTGGGCACTTTGGCAGATGTTGACACATTTTTGACACTTGTGATTGAGTGACTTAATTTTACGCTGTAATTACCGGACCTTGCCCGGAAAGCGTGTGGAAAAAAGCTTGTGTTTACTCTGACGGATCTCACTGCGGCAACTGTTCAGCTGTTCACTTACCGTCCACTGCTGTAATTCTGGATAGAACTTAAGGTGCAAAAAAACTCGGAACAGGAAATCCGAGACGTTTGTTATTAGCGTAAAAATCATTAAATAAAAATATATCAAAAAAAAATTCACAAGTATGTATATTTCGTTTGCCCACCCTTAGATAAGATCCCGGCTACGCCCTTGTATATACATATATGTATGTGTATGTACGCATATATTATAAAAATTTAAGGTGGGTGTACGATTGTAGTGACACAGTAGAACACAAAAAATTTGCTTAGTAAATTTTAATTTAAGTATGTATTTTTCGCAAGGAAGAAGAGTTGTAAGCAACATAACCAATTGTGATAAGTGAACTTGAAGAAAAAATAATCAATCCCATCACTCCCACGAATTGTAGCATTATTTTACTTAAATTTTTTCTTATGTATAGAAAAAGCCTTAGGATCAGCAGAAAACAGAGTAATGGGGGCTGAGTGGAAGATCAACCTATTTTGGCAGCCGGTTCGAAAATGGCTCAAGAACGCCCTACTACAGAATTTGGCTGAATAATGCCCTAACTCAGAATTTCATTGAAAAATGCACTATCTCGGAATTCGTTTGAAGGACGCGCTTTATCAGCAAATGGTTCAAAAAATGCCCAATATCAGCTGAGTTAGCAAATATTTTCCTGGCTTAACCTTTAACCCAAATAATGGGATAAAAAATTCATTCCGGAAAATTGTTTGCAATAATAAACAAGTAATTTTTAAGCAAAAACCAAAACCGACTTCAATCCGCACAGAAGTTAGATATGAAGACACTACAGATTTCTACGCCACTTGCTGCCTATACACTTCTTGAATATTTATTTAGGATTTTTTTTCATTTTAGAAAGATTTTGGTCTTTGTATATTTCTTCTGAAAAGAACTCATTCATTATATCTCAGGATGTCTTCCGATTTCTGAAATTTAGATAGAGATAAAGAGAGAACAAAAATTTACTATTAGCCCAGTTGGCCATCTGTGATGGGTTTGATATCCTGAAATCTCTTTAAGCCTGTCTAGGACCCAGTTAGACTGCATCTGAAATGCTCTATTGTGGCAATGGCATGTTGTCGTCTTGGCGATGTCATGAGAAATTAGCTTTTCCAAATATTAAATACTTTCTCAGAGGATCAGGGCATATTCTGCTGGAGTACTCGCTAACGCCGTTGAAAACCCTCTATCAAGCATGCGATACGATGGCGAGTGTGTATGAAACTATTTGAACAAAATATTACAAATCCTCCACAATGATATTCTGGTGCACTTCAAAAGAAAATATGGATTTCTGGCATGAATATATGTACGTTTATTTGCCGCAGCACAAACGAATTGTTCTCCTATACATAGATATTTCTATGCAAATATATTTAAGTATAAAAGTATGCAAAAAACTAGCATTCTTTCGTTCAAGTAAAAATATTTATTGGTCCTTTATATGGAAATGGAAGTAACTACTCTGCATAAAGCCTTGGCATGCTGGTGTACATATAGACATATATACATACATATGTATGCACCACCTTGAACTCATCGTCATTCTTCATATTTGCATTTTTTGCACATAACTCTCAAAGTATGCAAGTTATTTTGCCTTTTCATAGCGCGCGCAAAAATATGCAGCAGCAACGCCAGTGGCAGGAGCAGTGGGACTGCCGTCAACACCGGCAGAGATGACAAAGCAAAACACATACAAAAAAAAAAATCAACAAGTCATATGCTCTTACATAGTTTCTGAAGCGTCAGTTAGTCAGTCACTTAGTCATTTCGCTCATTTCCTGTTCTACAACTGGGACTT
>NW_023458558.1:6405272-6435723 GCF_013731165.1 Rhagoletis pomonella
ACTCTACTTACATATGTTTCGAAGTCATGTGACTTACGGTTCCGAAGTTATAGCTGATTGAAATTCGACGCCTGTAAGTTGTTCCGCGCCCTTTTTTTACAAACTTATTCATATATATGGATACTTTACTTTAAACATATGCCAAGTATTTGTCTTCACCACACTTCGGTCAATAAAAGACCGTGTTTTTGTTTTTACAGGATTTTTTCCTGGCCTTAAAATGAATCTGTAAACCGGCTTACTTACTGATAGGTCTTGAGGGTCAACATTTCAAGATTTTCGCACTCATGTATTTCGTACTCTCCTACTACTAATTTTTTCGAAGGTGGGATGAAGTGACTAAAAAAAATGTGGTTCGTCAATTTATATAGATCAAAGGTATTATTATAGAGCAGGTGTCTGAATCGAGTGGCGAAGATTATTGCTGGATGTTCGATTATAGTTTTGCAACAAGAGTTTACGGGATGTACATAGCTCAGTGGTTAACGCTTCTGACTTTGAACATCGATTACGCAGGTTCGATCCCTGCTGAAGTCTAGAAAAGAGAAGTCTGATGAGGAGATGTGGTGATCTCCGAAATAGCTGCTATAACTTCTAATGCTTAGACTTTGTTGCTTTTTCAATTTTATCCCAATAAACAATCGTAGTACAAAGCTCAATAAAAATATTAAAAATAATAAATGAAATTCGCTCAACGCTATCAGAGCCAATTACAATACAAATATCGAAATCTTCTTAGAAACTGGTCAACAATAAATGTGCACCATTATTGCACTAAAATATGTATGTAATGCAAAAACTATACACACACAAACACTGCCCTAGAATGTTTTTGAAATTACTATCTCCCACAGCCTAACTTTTCGCATTGCAGTGCCCTTCATGTCAATGACAAAAAATACATATGTATGTACTTACATAAGTATGTACAGCGCCGGCAAATTATGGCATATTCATTTGCGGTCGCCTAAATGTATACTCTTGCCTTTGTCATGCATTTAATTGTAATAGAATAAAGTCTGTTGGCTATTTGCTTAGCAAAATTGCAATGAACATTGATTGCGCTGTGCGCATAGGTAAGTAGCTGATGTTGATTACTGTTATTATTACCGTTTCTGTCTGTTTGTCAACACATTGCTTTGTTGTCGCCCCAATAATTATGTACATGCATACATATCCACGTAGAAACAAAAATACACCTAGCATGACACCTAGCCGAATATTACGTAGTTAAGAGCGCTTAGCTGCCATAAACACCGCACTAAGTTACATTATTTTATTGAGTGAAACATTTAATTTTGAATGGACCTTGTGTAGGTTGCGCCTTATTGTTGTTATAGTATATATTCAGTGAGTCCATTATTTATTTACGCTATGCCAGTCTTTTATGGTGATTAAGTTCTTACTTTGTTGAGCTAAAGTGCAGTGTACACTAGACTAGCTCGGTCAGCAGACGGAAGAAAAAACTTTTTAATTACTGCCTTTCAGTTTCAACAAACACTAGGTTGGGTAGGCAAAATGTCAGTGATATTTACATTGCCAGCGCGACGAAGCTCTATGTTAAATTATACTCGTGTGTATTTTATGGAAAACGTGTATTGGATCGAAGTTGGTGGCACACTTATCTTAGGCAGTGCACTATCTTCAGTTTTGTGTAGAAAACAAGATTTCATTGCAAAATTGTATTTAAATTAAAACTTAAAAAAGATATACTAAAAAATTCAGTATCACAACTCGTGAAGGTTGAATATTTGACTCGAGATTTACTTGTATGTACTTTAGCTTGTTTTAAATTAAATGCATTTAGTGGCTTGCAAAATTTAATTCCAAATGTACACTTCTCTCATACCAAACATTTTGATTTTAATCTTTTATTTTCAACTCAATTAAAAAAAAGGCCACCCTAGTGCGAAAATTGTGAAATTGTGAATGCTTGGCACCGTTTTGTTTGGTAATTTATGTGAATTACACAGCGGAAATGGCACATGGACACGCAGCCGTAGTCAAACATGAAGAGCACTTGTTTTTTTTTTTGGGAAAATGCAAACAAAATAGGCAACAGTATGGTGTGTTTTGTTGTGAAATTTGTTACAGTTATTATTTCTGCTAAACAACTAACAACACTGATTTAGGTTGTAGACAAACTGCCACCTGTTAAGTTAATTAGTAAAAGAAGTAAAATTAGCACAATGATCCAAGTAAGAATGCAGAAGGGTGTTTAGGTAAAGATCTGCCTAAGTTGAATGGCTTGCATGACAGTAATCTCTTAACGGCATATACATATGTTCACCTGGTAACCGTGGTTGCCGTACGTACCTCACCTATCAAATAAAATCTACAAAGCAATCAGCTTCCTAATTATGGGCATGCACCGTTATATGTAGGCCTATCAGCATGAGTTTTAAGCGTGAACGCGTCACGTGCTGATTTGGCGACGAAAAAAAAACTCTTCGCTTTGGTGTCTGGGGTCAGCGCACCATAAATGCCGCCCACAAAAATACTCTCCGCACTTTGACCAAATTAATTTTTTTTTCAAGCAAGCGCTTTCACTTGATCAAACGACTTTTGGACGTGATTAGTTATAAACGCGTGAATGTACATATACATATGTATGTGAGCGAGTATGCCTGTAATTGCATCAGACACGTAACCGAAAAGTTGCCAAAGCGTCGATAAAAGTTTGACGTAGATTTTCTTTTGAACGCGCGAAAGTGTTCGTCCGCACACAGAGCACTGGCATTTGAACTCGCGCGGGAAGTTGGTAATTTACACGCTGGTTGGTGGTTATAAAAATAGTAATGGATAAGCTAAAGTTTTTGTGGTGAATGTACGTGGTTGCACAAAAGTACAAACGCATGTTGGCGCTGAATTTTCGGTATGGAATTTATTGTCGGTAGTCAAGCTCGATTATTATTGAAGTGAAACGGAAAGTTTTAATTAAGGATTGGCAAGGGAAATTGTGATTTTTTTTTTTTTTTTAGTTTAGAGTAGATAGGATAGATTACATGGAAATTATTTAGTATTAATAATTAATTATTTAGTTAAACTTATAGTAAATTTCAATTAAGTCTAGTATTAGAGTGCAAGAAGCACAGTTAGCTGGAAAACTACTACTACTATTTTTGTAAAATATTCAGCTTTATAGAGATAGAGATTTTTTGTTAAAATATCAAAGTGTTCATTATTTAATGGCTATTTCTGGGATTTTATGGGATTTTTGGATATTTTTTTCGAGTGTTTTTAGGTGTTTGAGTTTTCCGGAATTTAAGAGATTTTCTTGAGATTATTAGATTTTTTTTTAATTACTATGAGACTTTTCGGTGTTTTTGGGATACTTTGATTTGTCTTTTTTTAGAGATTTTTCGGATTCTCTCGAGATTTGTTCATGATTTTCCATGATTTAAGGTACAATTTGGTTTTCCTTAGTCGTTTTGTGTTGGGCCGGTGAACATTTCCCTTTATTCCCTTCGGAATTATACCTGATGCAGAGTTGTTGATTTACATCGAAACAGTGATGTTTCTGAGCTAGAGACATCTGTGGTTGATTGTGAACTGAGTTCAACTTTGTAGTAGAAGGATTTTCAGTTAAATTCTTGCGTAAAAATGACCGAGATATAAACTTCCCGAAAAAAGTCCTTCTTACCCACTTAGGATGAACGAATCATTACATAACCATTTGAAAATTGAGTATGAGAATGGGAGTAAATATATTCACATTGCTTTTGATTGCTTTACACTATTTTCACTAAATAACTACTAGTTGCGACAGAATTACTTTGAAATAAAATGGTATGAAAGGATTGATAGGCGCATATCAGTTTAAATACCAAAGGCTATAATCCTTATTTGGGTGCTCTTTCAATAGGACGGTTATGGTTATTTATATCCCGTTTACATGGATATATTTCAAGTATCCTACGAGTTGGAAAACCATCGTCAAATCAAATTAATGTCTTATCCTCACTACTTACTTGGATTTGAAAATGCAATACCTTTCAGATCACAGTATGCTTTTGTTTTAAAAATTTACACATTTTTTAACAAATATGTTATTTTCGAAATGCCTTCAACGTGCTATGATAAACTTTGCTCAACTAACCCTTTGCTAATTTCCAATTCTCATTTCGCTTAGCAAACATGGTACAAACGCATTCCTCGACCCTTCTGGTCGCATAAATTAAAACTTTACACAATTACATACATACACCCACCAAATCCAACAAAACAAAAACGCATTCAACTACTTTTTCGTATACATACAGGGCATGACAAGGCCGAGTGCGCGAGTATTATGGCAAATCTTGTATGCACCGTTAATCTTAAACAGAAGCTGCAGTTAACTATTGCAAATGCGAGCTACCTGCATGGCGCACAAGTCAATTATGCTATAACATATCTGTGGTCATAGGCAATAATCGCCTAAGTCGAAAAACCTAAATTCAAGAAAAAAACGCTTTAAGGATTTGAATTGTAATAAATATTAACCTTATGGGGAAACCAAAATATTTTTTCATCAATAACTTTTTAAATTAAATAGTGTAGTTAACGAGATGGATGTTTCACATGCACATGGAATAGTAGTTGCAGAAAACGATATCATAAATATGTAACTCAATTCTTTCTTAAGTCGACTTGGGCGATTGTTGCTTCTAACCACATATATATACAAGTATGCATACATACATATGTATGTACATGCACACTTAAGCCAATGCGAATATGCACTAACTTAAGCTGACGAATGCATACTTTTGCGTCTACTCTGTCCATTGTGCCCATTATGAAAAAAGGCACAAAGACTGCTGGCGAGCTAGCTGACCGTACACTTTTTAATAGTGCATTAAATTTACTTTAATTTATATAGTGGCCCGTGAAAATGAAATGCAAACCTAAGTTGCGAAAAAAGCGAAATTAAAAGTAAAATGTTGAAATTGAAAAAGTACATTTTTTTCTGCACGTTTTTGGTTTTCTTTATGCACGCGACAGTTTAGTCCTCTCAACCTAAATAACTGCAAATTCCAGCGCATATACGCACCGCACATGTACGTATGTATGTACATATGTACCATACCATACAAAATTACTTGATGGCAATCTGCGGCGATCTGTTAAACTGGCGAACTGGCGTACTGGTGGCAACATTGCGGTGCTTTCGGCTGCGTTGCGTTGTTGCTTGAAATAATTAAAATGTTTGCTTTGTGCCGCGAAAGCAAATCCGCGCGTTTGTATGTGTGCCTGTGTATTTGTGTGAATTGTGTGAAAAGGTCACATTTGTGTGTGTGTGTGTGTGTGTGTATGTTTATTGCTGGCAGCTAACTAAAAATGTGCGCTCGTGCATAACAAAATGGCAAAATGGCTGCATTCATTCACATGCATTTATTCACACATACCCACTCGTTGAGCCACCCATACATCTCTCAGTACATTTGTAAGCACATGTGCACTTTAATTGGAAATCATAATGAACAGCGGTTGGGTAATTTTAGAGAACACTCAAACGCCCCACACCCACATGCCGCACACTCACTTACAGCCAGCAAATAGTTAATTGGTGTACCTACATAGATTGGACTTCTATTAGCAGAAAGGGCCTGTGTGCCGAGAGCGTCGGTGACCGCTATTCTTGAGAGTTATGTATGCAGCATAGGGGCCCTGATAATAACTGCTGCAGGCCAAACAACAATGGCTATGGAATTTATATTTACATATGTATAGTAAATATGGATGCGCCTGTGGGTGCCTGGCTGCCAGGTTGCTGGGCTGCTGGGCTGCTTGGCTGATTGGGTATGCGTGTGCAAAATGGCCTGTTGACCGTATTTGTTTAACATGCGGTCAACATTTGATTGCGCGCCTATACTCACCTACCTACATACATACATATATATATATATTTATATTCAGAGCCCCATCGAGTTACTGCATATGTGGCAATCGACTGCACAGCAATTCTGCTGCTGCACTCCCTAAACTCCCAATACAATGATCGTGGTACACCAGTGCGTATACGTGCTCTGGCAGCTTTGTCACTTGCAATCAGCAACTGGCAAAGAGAAGTATATGTATGTACATATGTACCTACATACATACATGAATATGAAATGCATGAATATGACGTGTAATATGACACTCCGCTATTTTAATTATATGCGTTAGCTTGTCTGTAATGTCCCACTAGAACTTGAAGGGAGATCTCCCAACGTGAGGAATAAAAGAGTACTCCTTTTCGCCTGATTTCGGAGCAATAGGGGAGATTTGTTGGTTCTGACCTCCTTTATAACTCGCTTAGGAGTCAAATCGAAGATCTTCTAAGTGAGCAACAAAAGAATACTCCCAGAGCCATGATTTTGGAGCAATAAACGATTTTTGTCGATTTTGTTCTCCTTTATTACTCGTTTAGGAGCCAAACGGGAGATCTCCCAAGTAAGCAATAAAAGAATACTCCCTGAGGCATGATTACGGAGCGATAACTGAAATTTGTCGGTTTTGTACTCCGTTATTACTCGCTTAGGAGCAAAAAGCGATGTCTCCTAAGAGAGTAATCCTGGAGGTTTCCTTTTGATTGATAGGAGAGCTATGGGCACCTCGTTCAAAAGAAATTGCGTATTATTGGAAAAATTTATCATAAGGAAAACTACAGAAAATATTTCATATAGAAACAATATAAGGAGGATGCAATAAATGAATGACGATAGCACTCAGTTAAATGAATGACCATCGGTATGTATTGCAACTTCTGTTTAAACTGATTAAATGTTGTGTTATATATCGCTAAATACTTTTCAGATTAGCAAATTTGTGTCAGCATTTACGTACCTGGGACATAGCTATCAGATGGGCTAAGTAACCTTCACATTGATCGTGGTTAAAACAAGAAAGTTGTATACACTCTCCCTACTTGCGTGAGCTGCTGAACACCCAAGAATCCCTGACACCAGGAAATCATGTAGTTATCTCACCGTTTTATTATTATTCTGTTTTACTTTGAATGCATTTACCCGCATTAGAATTCCAATATTAATCAAAAATGTAATAAGTATTACTTATGTATGTTTTGTCTGACGTCGTACTTATAGGTATCTGTTAAAATCTTTTAATATTGTATACATGAATGAGATTAAAAAATTAAAAAAATCGATCGCGTAAATAGCAAAATCTTTTAGCTTATATGTGAGGCAATGAAAAGCTCTTTTATTACTCGTACAGGAGGCTTTCGGGATGCCTCTCATGGGAGCACTCCCTTATTGATCGTTCGGGAGGAATGTGGGATGTTTTTTTCTATGTGCACTCCCTTGTTGTCTTTTTGGGAGGTATAGGGAAGGATTTTATGGGAGTACTCCCGTATTGCTCCCTTAGGAGGTTTGTGGGATGATATTTCTGTGTGTGCTCCCCGATCGCTCGTTTAGGAGGTAAAAGGGACTACTCCCCCTCCTAGGACATACAATGTTAAAGGGAGTATACGAAATTACATGCTTATACACAGAAGCATAGGGAGCAATGGGGAGTATTTGTATGCTCCCAAGGGAGTACTCACCGAGCAATCGTACGATGCTCCCAAGTTCTACTGGGGTGTATGTCGGTGTGTATGACTATGCAAATATTTACCTTGCATGCAAATGTATATTTTATGCCTGTGGATGTATATATGTATGTATGTATGCATGGAGATAACAGCTGTATGCAAGCCTTCTATGTTATTCTGTTGAATTTGCTTTCATTCGCAAACGACAAAGAGGATGGATTTCAAATGTGGTTTGTTTGTAGAGCCGTACATAAGATTACGGTTGTATCAATGAACTGTCGAAAATTACAATATTATTGGTTTGACAGCAAACTTATGGGTGCATTGGGCATTATTTGAGACAAAGCAATTGGTAAAGATGAGAAAGTGAAAGGACAAACAATTTAAGACCGCAATAATATTAAAGTTTCAAAACAATAAGTAGTATAAGTGAATTTTCATAGAGCAAGAGATCGTGTTTTAAATCTGAATACTATAAAGGGGCAATTTTGATGAAGCTACCTTCTAACAGTTTTCATACACTCAAAGTTTTAGACGTCTTATAATAATCTTCCAATCGCAAAAGAAATTACTTTCCATTTTAAGAGCCTTGAAAAATTTTGGTTGCTCTCCAATTGTTATGCATTTGACTTTTCTTTAACACAATCTAACTTTTAATTATTGTTAAATGAAAACGTAGCATAGTTAATTTTAAGTTTATCGAATAACCTTAAGGAAACCTTCAATTTGCTGGTTTCAAAAAAAAATGTTTTCACATATACAGCTGCGGTCAAAATAATAGCACTGAAATTCGTGACGATATTGTTACTAGCTTGTGCATTTTAGTAGTTTAGCGTTTAGGTGGCGCACGAATCGATATATTTGGTGAAACAGTATTTATGGTCCTATTTCGTTCATATTTAGAAAGCTTACTTTAAAGACATTTGTTTTTAATTTTATGGCTGAAAGTATGCTCGACAATCACTTAATTTAATCAGCTGACCACAAGTGTACATTAATGCATTTAATGAATATCTTGTGTGCCATTCATCAGAATTTTTATAAATATTGAAACCACCATTTTTTACTTACATCTGTTTGCAAATGCCCTGCAGCAAATCAAACTGGTTCAGAACTTGCGCCGAGCTAGCCTGAAAAGGGGCGATACTGGTTCTTCATCTGTCCCAACTCAATGCTTTCAACTGTCTTTTTATACCCGAGCGCCCTTGTGCACACTAACTAAATTTTATGGTCCGTCCAGCTCTACATCCCTTTTGCAGTAGTTCAGAGACAGTTCTGAAATTTGTAGGGCGGAAACAGCGCTTTGCCAGACTGTCTCTAAATTTTTCTGCAGAGTAACTATAGAATTTATGTGAATGATATCACAATTAAATTTAATATGGTATCTAATCTGATTGCTTTGCCTATGGGTCAATAAGTCGGCTACATGCATAAGTATGTATTACGGCTATCAAAACACAACAAAGGAGTGATTTGAAAACAATCAACTTGGTTGAGATAAGGAAATCAATGAAGCACTATAGAAATTGGATACATTAATTACTATGTATATTAGGGTGCGTCGCCAAAATTTTTTAGAAAAAAATAATTCTAAAACCAAATTTTATTTAAAAACTCGATTTTTGATTGTATTTTGTAGCTCTAGCACATGCAGGTCTTAATATTTTTCCGAAATTTTGTAGTGGAAGTCTTAAAATACATATAAAATCATCGAAGAATATGAGCGTACATAAAAATATGATGAAATACAATAAACTTTATATTCCCGATCAAAAATCAATTTCGATTTTTTGTACGGGGAGTAAAACGATCTCTAATTTTTATAGATATTTATTATGCACGGCCAGGTACTAGATTGGATATTATTTCAGTATGCCTTGAGTCGTGAAAATATGCCCTCGAATAACTTTAATTTATTTGCGTCGGCGTTACGACCAAATTAATAATAAGTGAAAAAATAGCAAGTTTTAAAAAACATTTTCTGTAATCGAAAAATGCATTGATTTCAAGGCTCGGATAATTTTTCTTTTCCATGAGTGTTAATACAATCATCAGAACTGTCGAGGAGTACCTAAATACATACTAAGGTAACATTCTGGTTTGTTGTCTGTTAAATAAATATGATCATACCTAAATATATATACATATATATGTACATAATCGCACTACTACACGTGTATATGAATAAATGTTAAAAATTAAGCAGAGCACTCCTTACGCCTGTGTTATTTTCCCACCAGAGGCTTACACTGCTTTGGAATGCTTCTGTTTAACTTGGTTACGTAGACACATTAGCGACGAGCCACGCTCATTAAAAAGTTCACAGCCGCTTTGTTACGCATATGCCGCACAATGGGACTACAGCGGCCAAAAGTAGTAAAAACGTGTTAGCGAATTCTGAAAGAGTAATTACGCAGTTACATAGCAAAATATTCAGCTAACCCAAACCAAAAAGAATTTTTTGATGGAAATGCATATTTGCAATCATGACACCAGCTTAAAGTAGGAAAATTTGGATTTTGTTGCAAGTAATTTAAATAAATTTTTCCACTTGTGCGCATATATAAAAAGCCAATCTGATTGAAGAGCAGTTTTTGAATATACTATCTGTGGTCAAGCATTGCTATATATTTTTATACATCTTTTGAAATGTATGAAATAGCTTACTTTGAAATTCTACATAATTTTGTGAGACTACAATTTTTCGAGTGCTTAATTTAAAAAGGGTTATTTAAAATGGATCTAGGAAGCGAGCTAAATTATTCTTAGGACAAGTAAATATTAAATATGCGTGTCATATCACAAATAGTTGAAGCTGCGAGGAACTTCGAGTTCAACTTCTATTTTCTTCCTTTTAAAGACCCACCTCCTGTAAAATTTATTGAATTTTTATTGTACAGCTGAAGGGAAAGACTCTGGTGTGTACATAAAATAAATAATATGCAATATAAAATGGAAATTGAAGAAGATGTAGATATTAACGAATGTAGACATTTTCGAATCACATTCAACATTCAGCCAAAAATAGTCGCTTCTCTGGACGAGATCTGTTTTCGATGGCCTTAGCTCAGTTTTTGTTGTATAAAATGTAGGTAGAATTGAAAGTTTCAGTGTAAATACATATCATACACTTAATTTAGTATGCAGGTATTGTAAATGTTTTCATTTTGTTATTTTTAAAATGAAGAAATGGGAACTTCTTTAGAAATAAAATAAATGTGCCTGTTCATTTTCACCAAAATGCATAAAATTTAGTACTTGGAGCCACAAAAGTTATGTAGAAGGTGGGCGCGGTAATGAAAAATTCGTTATTATCTTCCAAGTTGGAAAACTCTGCTTTAAACGAGCAGGGCACAACGAATTTCATAAAAAAATATTTATTTTTAAAATTGCGCCTGTTTTTCTAGAATTACTGGCCGATTATGTAAACCGATTTTGACGATTTTTCAAATTTATGATTTTCTCGTTAATACCAGCATATTTTCTGAATTTCGTCAAAATCGGATAACATATACTATTTCCGCCCACAAGAGCTGTGGGCGTGGTAGCGCGTTGAATTTTGCCATTTTCCGTATTTCTTCATTTCTAAGTGCCGAACAGCTCATACACGAAATTTACTTTTGGCCACAGCTTATATGGGCCCGTCCCACTGTGCGCCGTGGTCTCAGTGGGATTTCATGTAAGTAAAGCGATTATGTCATGTTATGTTAAATACATAAGCAGTTGGGCAACTGTGCATGCAAATTGTTGTGTGTAATGATGAAAGCGATGTTTCAGTATGTTTATGTGTATGTACATATGTATGTATGTACATATGTATGTGGCAGCACACATATGAACATAATTTAATTATCTAATTCACATAACCGATGAAGCCACAACTAATTTTCAACGCTAATAAGCCTAATTAAAGTTACATAAATTGCCATTATGAAAGTACATAAGTAGCACGCAGGAATTAGAGCGAATGTACGTTTGTAGATACATACATTAGGGTGGGGTGTATAATTTATATACTCTGTACTGAAAGTATGCACTTCAAATTAAAAGTTCAGAAGACGCTTTGAGTGAAATTTCTATTTATATAACGAAATAGTTAAAGAAACTCATTTAGGTTCCTTATACTATCTATCTGCCATTTTTGAAGAAAGCTCTGACGTTACTGAGTGAAGCGAGCGCGATTTTTAAAATTTTATATTCCCGTACATTAGCAGAAAAGTTCTAAATAACTAAAATTTAAGACATTATTACAAGTATAGAGGCCAAGCTCGCTAATTTTAATTTTATTTCTGAAATTCGAAATAACGGTGCAGAACTTTAACAAAATTACAGCATTATAGTTCCGGGAATTTCAAAAAATTTTTCAACATCAAATTATCAAATTAATGATACATTCATAGAGCTGAGCAAATGGAAGGCAACGCAGGGCAACAGTGTTGTTTTTACTAAGTCAACTTGTGATTTGTCTGTTTTGCTGTATTTATTGTAACTGAGCCAAAGTGAACCGCAGAGATCTTGTTGTAATAATAATATTGGTAACCAAATCGATTAGACAATGGGTAAAAAATATCAATGAAAAAATCGAACAAAATATCGATAACATAATCGATAAAAAAGCGTTAAGTATTTGTGGATAACCAAATCGGTAAAAATATCGATAAAAAATTGATATAAATATCGATAACAAAATCGTTAAAAATAACCATAACGAAATCGATAAATAATCGAAAACAAATTCGATAAACATATCGATAAAAAAAATCGTTAACCATGTTGATAACAAGACCAATAACAATATCGATAAAAATAATGATAAAAATTGATTGAGTCAGTGTCCCCATCTTTATCTTTTTCTCTATAATTACCTTTATTTTAATGTTTTTCCTCTTTCTTGATCTTTGCTATTATCGGTATCCTCATACTCATCTTTTTCTTTATATTCATCTTTGTTTTTACTGTTATGTTTATCACTTTCGTCATCTAAATATTTCCCTTTACCTTTGCCCTTATATGTATACATAATTAAAGTGTTAAAAAAAAAAAATATCATCCAAATCCATTCAGTAGTTTTCGAGATTAGTAGGTTAAACTTACCGGAAGTTAATTTTTTTAAATGGGTCATACATGCTTTTACCACAGATTCGGATTCTGCGGATAAAAATACATAACTTTTGTATGAAACTTTTTTCTTGAAAATTCCAGTTTAATCCTCTAACTTCTTCTAAAATGGACGCAAGCATTTGTATTTGAAAACGAAAAAGTATGAATTACTACGTTCGGGAATGTTAAAAAATAAACCTGAAAATAAACAATAAAAGTTAAAACAATAACGGTTTTTTACAGATTTACAAATAACATTGAACATTTATTTTGATTTTTTTTTTAATATTCTCACTACCTGAAGATGCACTAAAAACATGGACGATGAAAAGTTCAATATGTTTGTTTTCAAGCACGCTCATTGAGTAAAAATTCACGAAAGTTTTCTACTACACTCGGAAAAGAGTTTCGTTACAACAACTAGTAGAAATGTTTCTCTCAACACATGATTTATAGTTGCGGAATAAAGTTACCAAACCCTTTGTTGAGAGATAATTTTTTGAGTGTATAGTTCAAAAAAAAAAACAAAAAACAGTTCTATGCAATAATTTCAGTTTATGGCCTGTTGCCAATAGCAATCAATTTGATGAGGCCATAATCATTGTACGCCCTTGTAAAACTTGTAATAACTGCGCAGTTGGCTTGTTGTCAAGTTGTCTGTTGGCCAAGAAGGGCACTACACCTGTTATCAATAGTCTTGCTACTTGCGCCTGTCTACACGTTTTCATATTCTCCCGCACATCTGTGCGCCTGTTATCCTTCCGCCTGTCTACTTCTGCCACTTTGAACGCCTCTCAACTTGAATGTCTTGTTTGACATCAAACGCCAATTTGGCAGACGACGTGCGTAATTTTATTGCACTGCTGCTGCTATCAACGGTGATTTATCGCCCAATCGCCCCACCCCACTTTTTTCGTCTCCACTCTATCTCCATTTGCTACTTTCGATTTACCTATGCCACTCGTCTTTAGAAACCGCCAAATTGTAGTCACTTTAGTACTCTAACTAATCGTATAAGAAATTATTGCCTCTCGGCTCGCGTCAGCATTTTCATTGTTTTACGTTTAGAACTTGAACTATTGCCGCTTTTTCGCACGATTCGCATCCCTCGAAATAAATAGAGCCGCACGAAATAGCACAGAAAAGCTAAAAATCACTAATTTTACATAGACCACCACAGACACAGCTAGTGGTGGCTATGGTTTCGGCTTTGTTATATTACTAAAATGCACGGTGTGTCACGTGTGTGGGCGCTTGCGGCGAGGTTCGTAATGAAATAAAATGTAATGCTAATCTATACCCCATTCCCCAAAGTATCTTATGGAAAATAAAGTTACTACACATATATACATACAAAATTACATATGTAGAGAGTTAAACGCCTGACGTGTACATAGCACACATGACTTGAAAGTTGGCTAAGCGCCTGAAAGTGCCCCGCTCACTAAAGTACACATTTGACCACACGACCGAATTGTGTTTGCTAATTTGTGGCCGTTATTTTGCTTTGCCTCCGGCTCACATAGACATGCGTATGTGTAGCCACCCTGCAAGAAATCTGGCTAGCTCAGGACTAGAGTAGAAGTAGACCTTTTGCCGACAGTACTGGTTTTACTGTCCAGTTTTACACGGCGACATCATTGGCGGAGACAATTGTCGTCCAGAACATCACTTTGCAACTAGTTTTTCACCGGATCCGTTTTGGACAGAATTTTTTTTTTATAAGAAAATGTTTTTAAAATTCGATTTTTGGATATTTTTTGGTTTTTTATTTTATTTTACATATTTTATATAAAAAAAAAATAATTACTATTGCGGCACGCAACAATTTAATTCACTAAATCTGAAAACTCACAACTGCCTCCACCGGGATTTGAACTCTCGACCAACAATGCTCGAGTCGGAGGTCTTTTCGCTGTGCTACTTTCATATTTTACGAGAAGTGAAAATTTGTACACTTACACCGCAAGTTGCAACTGTACCGCTCTGCAGCCATTTTGCACTAGTTGAGAGGTAGTTGTTAAATATGTAGTTCGGAACTAGCCCTTTGCCAGAATGTCTTTAAATTTTACTGCAGGGTAACTAAGAGCGCCTGCATTTGTTTGTGTAGTTCGTATTTGTTTATGGCATGTTAGTCTCGGAAAGCCAATACTCTACCTTACTCCCATATTAAGCTTCTGGTGCAAGTACAGTGTTTTGTTAGGTCAAATCCTTAAGGCGAGTGAGCAGTGCAAAAGGCTGTGTAAAATAAACAATTCTTGCTAAGAAAACAAAGTATCTAAGTTAATGACAATGCGTTCCACTTGGCTGCGCTAAGTAAAAGACATTTTTCTAGCACTTTTAGTCTGTATTTTTTTACCTCCGCGGGAGATGTGATTAACTTCTCCTATTCACCAGGAGATATATGTTTCTAGCATTCAGCTCTCCTCGATCGGCGTTTCTCCTGTGTAGACAATAGGCACTTCTGTAAAGGCGCTGTTGGAAAGAGATGGAATCTATCTCCAACTGTAATCTACTGTAAGGAACTAAAGTCAAGCTGATTATGACATACGAAACCATGGGGATTCACTTGCGAATTCTACATTAGTTAAGAAATCAGAATGCCTGCAAATGGCTGCCCTTTTTGGAATCAGTGGGTGCTTCGCAACGCCTATACGGCAGTGCTTTTGCACCCGTAGACAATGCAATGGGTTTCCTTCAATACGGCGTATGAGCACTCGGCGATCTTTGGAAAGTCGACTTGATGCCTCAGGAAATAGATCGATGCGTACCTAATTGGGTCTTTCTCTACACACATCTAAGGAGTGAATAAAATTGTGGCAGCCTCTGTATTCGAGGACCAGTAAACTTATTTGCGACTGGACCTAATATCGAGTTGGAGGAGTTAATTTTTGCCAAGGACTCTCCGTTAATCTCGCGTTAAGGCTACAGAGTTCTGAATTTCAAGCAGGTGACTGATTTCGTATCTGTGTAATACCGATTAGAATGGATTGAAAGCCATTTGGAAATTAGAACTCTGGGGTCGCTTATTGTTCGATCGAAACTGGTCTTAAAGGATTGCCAATAGAGGGCCCCGGTAGTGTTTAAGCCTACCGGAAAATGCGGCCTTCAACTTCATGTTAAAGTGTCACCATTTTAACTCATCTTACAGTATGTGTCGCTTCATCAAAGTGCAAATACAAAACTTTATTCGCGGTAAACATCGTTATTTGGCTTTCATCTCAAGAAAAGTGCAGTAGAAAGTTATGGGCTTACGAAGAGCATGTTCAATCAATTTTATTCTGTGAATACTGGTTCCGACGTTTCAAAAGTGATTATTTTGATACCACCGACAAGGAGCTTGAAGAAGGCTATCGATGTTTATAGACGCTGAATTGGAGGTAAATTACGCAGACCACCTTCAAACTCAAGACGAGCTTGCGGCAATATTACCGAAACAAACCGAAGTGGCAGCACGTCGAATCCGGTCCGCCAAAGACAAATAACCATGGCATCAAGAAAATAATGCTCTGCATTTGGTGTGACCAGAAAGAAATTCATACAGGAGCTTCCGAAAGGTGGTTAGATGATCGACGAAGCTCTCTTCAAACAACAACTGCTGTTATTCTCAAGTAGCACACTGGTGTATAACTTGGTCTAAATTTACGAATTTTGGTATAAATCTGATTAATTGTACCAAAATTCACAAATTTACACCAAGTTATACACCAGTGTGCTACTTGAGTTGAGGCGATAGATTGCCGTGCAATTGCCGATATGGGCGAAAAACTCGAAAAAGCGGTCAAAACTTAGCAGGCCTTGCTCCCATCAGACTACCAATTCTTGCGGTTGTTGCAGAACGCTGTTACGGGAGTACGCTTCACTTCAGTGACGAGCAGTTTTTGTTTTTCTAGGGCCAAAATTTAAAATTTCTTATATATTTATATAAGCTGATTTATGGAGCTTTACGGCCGGTTAAATAAAAAGCAAAACAAAGTTTTCTTTTATCCTCCTACGCGTTTCGGCGTTTCGGCAGTTTTATTGGCGCAGAAATTGATTCTGCAAACCTCTTACAATGACCACTGTGAATTTGGATTTTCTGCATTAAACATTTACAGGTCGTAATTGTAGCCTATTTCTAGGCGATAAAACAATTTTACGTTACTTATTTGTAAGCAAAATTCCTTTGATTTTGTTTATAGGTGTGTATTTCTTTTTATTTGTTTACTGACACAACAATGGCTGGAGGATATGTGAGTATGGAAGCATGTTGGCACATAGCTCTTGAAAATAGAAGTGAGCTCTTTGATGGCCACCCTCCGAATAGTAGGTTTCTGCTCCAAGCCTCAATGAACACTAAAGCCGAAGGTCAGTGAGTTAATTTTCTTTGGTATAACATTTTAGTGATTGTCATACATATTTACATATGTATGTATGTGTAAGCGCAGACGTGGTTTCAGATGGAAATCGTAAATTTTTATTACATCCATAGGGGACACTAAATGAATTTGCCTAGACGAACACAAAACATGCACTCGCATGTGTGGTTGTATACATACATAGTATATGTTTGAAGATTCGTACATACATACATACATATGTGCGCACATCTGCTTTGAGAATATTAATTGCGTAGAACGAACCACCGGCGCCTTAAAGTAGGCTAAACTGCTTTAATTCAATTCGCTAGCTGAATTTATTGTATGTATGTGTTCTGATGTAAATAGCTCTTCTCTAAGGGTTGGCTGTACTTGACTTACAAATTATACGTTTGCATAAGAACCGTTCTTCTATTATAAAGCCAACTGAAGGCGTTTCCGCTGGAAATCTCTAAACAAATAACACATCGGCCTAAAGATATGCAGCGCGAAAACCGAAAAAGCTCAGTATAAAATCGTAAGCCTTATAGATATGCCATTTTTCCCTGGAGGCGATGTATATTTTTAGGCATAAGCCTTATTTATTTAGAGATTTTTAGCGATCCAAATTTAGCGAAACGCTTTATGGAATCCGAATGCAGGACTAATTCAATTAGCTGCAGAGTTGGAGAACGGTAGTAATGTAGAGTATACGTTTCTAAAGATTTCCAAGTGTTCATATGTCGAGATAAAGCGGTGCCGAGTATCTCATAGAATCAAAGAAGGGGACAGTTGCACGCTTTTACTGCTTAAAGCTAACCAATGTAAGCTTTTTTTTTAGAGGATTCCACCTGAAAGCGATCCCGTAAAATATATTTGACTTGATTGTGGTTTGCAGATAAACCTTATCCTCGTTGTTTTTCTCGCTCCTCAGTCTTTGGCTTTCTGGATAGATCAAATACTTAACCCTTTCACCGAGCACAAGTACACCGCCGCCGATCGAGGAAGTTGAGCTCAAGTTACTTAACATCGTCTGGTCAACAAGGCGATAGCCGTATTTCTGGGACTTATAGAAAGCCTGCCGCCAGCAATAAATTTTTGATTAAGTTGAAATATCTTTGCAGGCCTATGCTGACAGGCGATCATCGGACAGCATTTCCTTTCTCTAATATGTCGTTGATGGTGACGTTCCAGGAAAAAATCAAGAATGTCTTCCTACAGGGTTACTGCTACGATAGTTTTCTCGCACATGTTGCGATACTTCGAACCCACTCAGGTTTTTTGCAGCCGTCACGGCAAGAATATTATACAAAGTACGTCGAAATCGAGAAAGATATCAACCACCAAATTTTAGTATGCAAGACAGGATGCCTTGATTTGTTCCTTAGGGTATAAGTCCACTACTCACTGCACGATTTTTCAATAGAAACTCGTCTATGCAGATAGGAGTCAGTCCCACTTTGTAATTAAACCTTTATCAGTGGCACTATGAAATGGAAAAATGAACTCGATTTAAAGCCTGAGAGCAACTATAACATAACATCGTCGATCCACTAAACTGTTCATCTAAGATGCTACATAATTTTGTATTAAAGCAAATGCGTCACATCAGAGTTTTTTAAGTGATAAGAAAACTCACATCACTAAAACCGTTACGCTACTTCCATACAAAGTACATGCCATAATTTGTTTACCAACATACATAAGCATAGTCTTGAATTACATGGTTATCCTGTTTAAATAGTTACTTTTACATTAAATAAAATGAATATTGTCAACACGGCTCCGATTTCAAACACGCCCCGTGGAAGAAAAAAACCAATTCTTCCACTTACAAAACAAAACAAAAAAAAATAAAAATAAAACTCGGCAGTATTTGACTTGAAAATACGTGCCTGCACGCGGACGCTCCTATATACGCCTACTATTTCTTTTGTAGGGCATAAAACGAACATCCAGCTGACATGCTGTTGGGTGTTGTTGAAATGATTTGTAAACAACATTTTGGGAAGGACATTTGGGGTGTTTGTGTTGATGAGCTCTGCGACCGTCCCATCCGCATGCATCTAAGTATGTACATATTTCATCAACACCAGCTTCTGTACTTACTAAAGCTTGGCAGTCCCACTGGGCATTTTAAACTTGTTTTCATACTTGTTTTTTTTTTTAACAGATGGAGCACATTTTTTTTCTTCCTCTCACTCATGTCCATACTATTTTTGTGGTTGTCCTGCTTTTTGGTATTCTATTTTGTTTGGACTATCCCAGTTGTTATTATTGTTTGCGCCTAAGTGAACTACTACATTTGTAGGCCATTTGGAGTGTGGCATGTGGTAAATAAGCTAAAGGAATTACACAGCTTACTTGGCAGCGGTTTTTTTCACTGCTGACCGCACCAGTGATCGAATATAAAGCTTCTCTCTGAAAACTGACTTGCTTTCAAAAATGTGTTTAGCAGATTTATGGAAAATAGAAGAGCTCGCCTACAAATTTTATTTTCTTATTTTGCATGGAAAACATTTCGGATAGAAAATAAAATTGTTAACAAAAATGAATCTTAATGAGGCGTTAAAATTTGATGTTTACATCCATATGCTGGATACGATGAACAAAATTTGACATGTTTTATAATAAAACGAAACTGATTTTTATTGGCATAATGAAACTGAAATGACAACTAGGAACACCAAAACTAAATCGCAGCATGGAGCAAGAAGAAGTGAAGAATGCTTTAACAGCGACACATACAAATGTAGCGTTAGGGGGGGACTAAAAGTGTCGGATATTAACGAAACAAATGCTTGCCATATGGTTCAAATGACTAAGGCAGCTTAGTACCGCGGAACGGATAAGAGTGGTCTACATCTCAAAGACTCCACCGCATAGATTCGGCTGAAATTGAGCCTGCTCGATATTAGTAGCCAAATCAAGTAATCTCTGAGAGAGACAAACCTACCCTCGAATGGTGCATCGTGGAGCTGAGGGGCTTAGGAGTACCCACTGAAACATTCAATTCAAATAACATACAGGCCTCATCTGAGAAAGTTTCAGTGTCGGATAATCATAATTTTGCAAAAATGAGTTCTTCCTCGATCAGCACCTTTAAATCTAGGAGTAGTTCTATCCGGAGAGCCGAATTCAAAAAATATCTGCTACCAATGCACTTACTTCGGTGTTTACCTGGGATACTGTTGAAATATAGCGACCATAAGTTAGTTCCTTAATCTCCATGCTCTTTACCCAAGATTTCAATGCTTCCCCTCTTAAGGCTTCAATTTTGTCCCAGGCGGCCAA
Organism: Rhagoletis pomonella; assembly: GCF_013731165.1. NCBI lineage: Eukaryota > Metazoa > Arthropoda > Insecta > Diptera > Tephritidae > Rhagoletis > Rhagoletis pomonella. The sequence continues at coordinate 6,425,523 of NW_023458558.1, forward strand.
ATGGGAGCCCTGAGTCTTTTAGCTACATTTATCTTAAAATAACTCCAGAGTACGGCTTGCTCGGCTTTGTATGTAGCTAGGAGTTCCCTAGGGAATTTACTCTGCTCAGAGAATCCTTCAAATATTTCCGAAAATCGAATTACGGAATAGACTGTATATTCGCTGCTGTCAATTCAGGGGCACTTAATGTAGCCACTATGATTTCAGCAAGAGAACTATGTACTCACTGACAAGACCTGCGGTAGTCAAGTTCTGACTGAAAGCCAGGAGCGTATTCTCTTCAGAGCTTGGGATGTATTCCGTGTCATCTCTACGTACCATAGTTTTTATTTGATGATTTCAGCGCATTTAAATTTCTGTTTCCACGAGTATGCACTAGGTATATTACTTAATATTTTCTATTAGTGATCTGCTCTGACTTTTTAGTTGAGAAAAGTCTGATGTTATATTTACGAGCTCCTCATCCAACCAATTTCAACCGTAACTTTAAAGAAGAAGTTTTATAGCAAAATAAGAATTGTTTAGCTAGTTAGTTATTTCATTTTAAAAATCATTACAAACCCTCATATCTAGTACAGATTTCACTTGCATCATTACTTCTGAGTAAGATAGAATGTAAATACTTTTTATTTAAAATGCTCTTAAGTTAAAATAAGTTGCCATCTAAACTTAAATTTGTATGCATATTTGCATGCGCTTTTATTTTGACTAAAATAGCTTAACGGATAAAACACGACAGTTCATTTAAATACTCAGAGCACATCTAAAAATTGGCAACCTATTGTAATCACATCACTCTCAAAAATAAATAAATAAATAAAAACATGCATAAATAAATAACTTTCATTGCTATTGTTGTAGCTTATGTAGACAAATATTTAGCGAATTCAAGTTTGACAATAAAATTCCATCATATGACAATAAAAATCGTATGGACAAGAGAAAAAATGTCAACGCCAACCATTTATTGCTTGCATTTTACGAGCACATACAACCATCTATTTGGGTGTTTCGTACGAGTATGTACGTATGTATATGCAAATATGCGTAATATCACTTGAAAAGGACAAAAAAAAAAACAAAAAAATATAGCAGCACTGCTGGCAAAACACTGGCGAGCGAAAATTCAATTCAATAAATTTTCCCGATGGCAGCCTGCATGCAACGCTTTTTTGTAAGTGCTTGTCATACACAAAATCACGTACACACGCACTTACTCAAAGGTCGCATGTAAATACAGATATACACATTTGTGTATTTTAATATTTTTGGAAAATTCTTCAGCGCCCCGAAAGTTCGTTCATCCAGCATTTCAGAGCGCATAGTTAAATGCGCACTTCCGCACATTCGCTTATTTTTGGCAGCAAATCGATGCAATTTCCAAGCACAAATACAAATTTAAATACGTACACACTTAGATATGTATCTACGTGGAATAGTAAAACGCTATGCTGCCTGTGTCATTGATGGCCGTCCATGCCACCGCTACTACCACCATACTCACACCACACATGCACACGCGCGCTCACCCACATCCTTATGCAAACAATAAACTCAATATGTGCATAGTAAAATTTTATTGCTGATCTATCTGGCATGCTGTTGTGAAAGCAGACGAATGAATGAAGAGGCGTACGCAAAAAAATACATAGAACAATTGTGTGTGTGTGTGTGTGTTTGCGGTTGTGTGTGTGTGTGCATTGTTGCTGTGTCAACTATTGTATGGTGTTTTGTTTACATTGTTGACGCCCGCCGCCACTTTTCCCTTTTTGCAGTGAGGTCAACATTATTGAACGAATTTCATGATTACTGCAGTTATTTGTTTGCCATTGTGCCGCAGCAGTTCAATTCGCCGATTTTGTTCTTTTTGCTCAATCTCTGTAATGTACAACAGTGCGTATGAGTGATGAATATGGGTACAGTGGGTGGGTGAGCGTTTGCTTCAAATTTCACGAAACGTCAATGCATGGGTCAATATGGGCACTAGGGTGGTCGTTAGTTTGCAAGTTTTATATTTTATCCAACAAACTAGCTGCCTTAGGTTAGGTTAGGTTGATGTGGCAGTCGGTCCATTTGTGAACCTCAAGGGAAGTTCAGTGATTATGCTGCATGGAACTATTTTGACGGATAGTTCCGTGAGAGAGAGCAGAAAATACGCCTACCTAAAAGGCCCGCTCTGCTCTTAGCTAAAGCTGGGTAGCTACAGAAGAAGTGATGAACTGTTTCTTCTGAAACATGAAATATGAAAATTTATAAAATATCGGGTTCAGCTACTGAGAACGGAAGAAGAGAGAGCTGACCACTTCAGCTGTCGGCGAATGGTAAGAAGAGTAAGATTCCATGAGAAATACCACGAATCGTAGTGGTGTGATATAGTGCAGCATCCTACTCATCAACTATAGTATCAGCGGTAATTGAGATAAGATTTTGTGTTAAATATGGTACAGTGAAATGTCTATAGTTGGAATCACCATTACCCAAAATGTATTTTATTTTCTGAATCCTATTGGCACTCAACTTAGGTCGAGTTATAGAAAATTCAAGTTATAAGAATTCGTGTTATGGAAGTTTGACTGTCTATGGGATAATTGAAAGGCCTTTTCAAACACCAAATTGGTTATAAGTAAATAAAATTAATAAATATTTGGCGCTTACATATTTGCTAGTACTTGGCCGAAGTCTCAGAAAGGCATATTGTTTTTTTTTTATGAGTAGCTTTTAAAACAAAAGTCGCTTATGCCTTAATTCCAAAGTATAGAGCTACAAAGCTTACCATAAAATTAAGGAATAAGCGACCTTTAACTTAAAACGTATCACATTTGAAACTATTTAAAAAAATTAAATACAAAAAAAAAAGAAATTGTGGTAAGTTTGCAATTGCCTCCGAGTGGGGACCTTTATTACACAAAAAAAAAAAAATTGTATTCGTTGCATGTTGCTCGGATTAGGGGTCGAGCCCTGGTGTTTCACTATTTTTAGAAATAATAACTTTCAACGGGAGAATAGAAATGGTGGAAATTCTTTATGCACTTCGAGTATGTATGGCTTAAATATTTAACCCAGGAAGGAATGAAGTTACATATAAACCCTCTCATATTGAGGGAATCGATATTTTAAATTTGTTTTACTGGGGGTATCGGGTATTTTCTGCAATAATGCTTGAATACTTCTAGGTTTTGGAGATTTTGAGAAATTTTTTGAATTCTTTCGGGTCTTTAGGATAGTACACTAAAACCCTATCGTTTACTTTTATGAATGTGAATGCACAAAAAATTAGACTTATAAAATGATTATTATTTTCAAGTCAAAGAGTAAGCTAGACTTTTCATAATTTGGAATCAAACTATCCTAGAGTACATTTTTTTTGCTACGCAGCATTAATGGTGGTCAATCTCATAAGATTTTTTTTTTATTATGAAAATTTGATTGTTGCAATGCTGCTGGCAGATCATTCAGTAAGGGTTTTAAATTTTTTCTTCGGTAGGGCAATATAAAGTTAAGAGCTCATGCGGATTTAAATTTTTTTTTTTTAATACATATTTGCCGAATTCGGTGTTTGCTTCTAATTACAAAAATGTGTTCCTTCTTGAGGTCAACTGTAATTCATTCAGGTTATTTTGGTAATATTTTCTATATGTATGTGTATGTAAGCAGTAAACTATTAAATGTATTCATAAGTGCAAGTAAGCGCAAATGGAAGTGCGAGTTGCTGCTTAAAGGCCTCAAAAAAAAAAAAAATAAAATGAGGTAGCTCTAGTGAGTATAAAAAGAGAAATATTTAAATTAGTATTCAAGCTACATATATAATTTAAGTAATACTCGTATGCTGTATGCTGTTTTTGAAATATTTTACTGCCACTGCGAGACACTTTACTTATGTCAACAGCACGAGCTGACAGGGAAATGCCAATTTAGCATTTTCATTATTTGGGGTCCCAATGACATTTTTCAAATAAGCAGCTGTCAAGAAAATTGTAAAAACTAACAACTTTGTGATGTCCTCCGAGAACATTGGCAGTGTTGCAAATATGTATTCTAAGAAAATAATATGTACTTACATATATGCGTAGATAAGAGCATAGTTTTGTATATGTAAGTGTTGCATATCTGTGCGTTTATAAGCATAACAAGGATATGCTTCAGGACACAGCAGGAGGGCAGTCTGACCATCAGTTTAGGGTGACAATCCACATACATACATACATAAGTGAGTTCTATAAGCATGTACAGACGTATGTACATATTTAAGTATTTTTGTTTGCCCACATCTGAATCCAGATGAACACGTTGATTTCTGACCGGCATGGGCTTGGCGGCATGTAGCTGTACTATGAAAACTTAGCCGGATCGGTTGGAGTCGTGCGATTTAATGCATTGCAATGAGTTCAGCTAACTTGAGTGGACAGCGGATATTGTGCGGTATATCAGTTGAGCTCTTTTAGCGACCACAGCTCAACGCGGCGTCATTGACATGCAACTCCTCATACGTTGCGGTGGTGTTCTCATTGTAAGCCACAGTGCCACAGCGCCACCACACAACGAGCATTGCATTGTCATTTGCTGCACTCGTAAATAGTTGTGGCAACACTCATGGGAGTGCTACTTAAGCGACAGCGCATCGATGGCGTTAGCGGTGAAGGTGACTGTGACTGTGACCTGTGACGGCGACGGCGACGGGGACGGGGACGACGGCGAGAGACGCGAAACGATGGCCACTCTGACTTTAAGTGCAATGACAACGATGCCTGCAGTATACATAGAAAGTGCGCTGCGCTGGACACTTGCATACGCCACACTCAGTAGCAAGTGAACCACTTCTTTTCATGTTGCTGTTGTTGTGGTGTCAGTGGTGCATGCAATAGAAATGTCGGTCAACCAATGTGGTGATGCAGAAATGCAATTGCTTGTATCGTATCAATGTCGTTGACAGTGTCTGTCCACTCTTGTTTGCCATCTAGCAATGGTTGTGCGGTCCAGTTAGGTTTACGTATGTTGCATGGGTAAATATGTATGAAGCGCAAAGTGTTATCTAAAAATTCTCTACCTAATTTAAGAAGCGAATAATGTGATTTAAAATTACTAAGATTTGCTTTAAAAGTTTGTTGGCAAACAGAATTAAAAACAAAACTAATTTTCGGGCAGGCAAAAAAGTATGTATAAACATATCCTTTTATATTTTTATTTGGCACTGTTCGCGATTTGTTCGATTGTTCTCTAGGAAATCACTAATGACTTATTTTTTTTCATAGGGTTGCCATCTGTTAAGAAAATTACTACATTTAATCCTAATAAGCGTAGGCGTCAGTGCTTCACTGTCACTGTCAAATGAAAAGACTTAGCCTCTAGATGTGTAATAATGTATTATTTTTGTGAGTGGTGTTGCCACCTGTTGAAAAACTATAAGATCTTCGCCGTTCGTTGGATAAAAAATGAGAAAAATGAGCGATAAATCAGTAACTACTGAAACTAATTGACTCAAAATAGATGACTGCAATAACCACATAGCAGAAAATTAGATTATTATAAATTTTTTTTATTTTAGGCATGGCACCGCTCTCTCATGATTATAAATGTGTATTTCGGTAAGCGATTTATAAATTTCCACAAAACTCGATATACTTAATAACCTTGGTACGCAAAAGCAATCCGTTGAAAATTATTTCAATTGGACTAAAATGACCCCCGCTTCCCGTATAACAGTAAATTTCAGATATAGAAAACTCCGATATTTCAAAAACTAAGGACTCTAGTTTAAAAAATGGTAACAAATGGTTAACCTGCGCTAAATATTTAGATAGCCTACATTAATAAAGTTCGTTTATTTGGAGTTATCATTTTATTTCCTTGTGTCGGTGGCTACAGAAGCTTTGGAGTGTCTCAATGTAATCCCTGTATAAGCAACCAAGATTGTTTCAACCCCAGATCGGACTTGTGTGTGTCCCACCAGATTGAATTACGCAAGCTGTGATTGGGAAATACCAATGCATTACTGTGATATAGGCCATTATATTTATCTTAATTTCCTCAGCACAGTTAAAGCAGCCCTGGGCAGCGCCTGCCCGGCGGGCATATTCGCGTATACATGCACGCTCTGCTTTAGAAGGCAGCGAAAGCTTCATTCAACTGCACGACTTGTTCGCACGCACACAGTGACATCAATTGCACGCACACTACAAAAATGCTCTGCCGAAGCTGCCCACAGCTGCCCACCTCTGTTTAAGAGTAAATATCTATTTTGAAAGATTTGGCATTTTTGACAGCTATGTATGTTTGTCTCAAACTATTTTATAGCATTTTATGTATATGACCGGGTTTGCAGCGCCCGGTCAGTTCCCCCTATCCAGTGCCTGCTAAAAATTTACGGCCGGTCTGCTCTATCGACTTTTTATGGATTGCCTGTTATAAGCATGTGAGCGATAAACTTGCCAGGCAGTCAAAGCACTGGTTATCTTTTTTTTTGTTTTTTTTTTTTTTTTTTTTTTTGGTTTTAGGTATGCACCATTTGTAATTGAACTCGAATAAGAGCTAAATGCTAATACTAAAGCATGGCTCTTCAATTACATTTGCATGTCACTGACTGCGCTCTCTGTTAACACTTACCTACATACGTACTTCGAAAGATTTATAGCCCAGTTATGCATACATTAGCGTTGTATGAGAGTTGTCACATAAGAATCTGTTAAATAGGCCTTGCCTATAAGCGGTTACCCAACGCATAGCACTTCACACGTAGAATTTTGTTCGGTTTCTGATTTTTACGTAAAAATTGTATAGCAGTGTAAGTATGCATAACTGGGCTATTAGACCCTCGTTAAGCTAATTTCCTTATGGTTCTCACATGTCTGGTTAATTTCTTATTACATGACAAAACGTATGAGTTGCATGTCACCCACCTGGTGCGTTTATCCTTCTGCACAGAATAAAGCCTACCAATCTATATCCAAAATTATTATGTGGTCTCTGTGTGTGTGTGCACGAGACACGAGCGCCGAGCGAGTTTTCTACGAACATTTCTTGCGGTCAAGCCGGGCTCGCTCCCAATGCACACAGCTACGAGCAATAAATACTCTCATACATGCAATGAGGAAATATTCTACTTTTGGACACATTCATGACTTTTCCGGCGCAAACACAGCATTTTGGCATCATTTGCTCGTAGTATTTTGGTATCCTTAAAGAATATTTATCCTTTCAGCCTAAGCATATTTCCAAATCAGACATTGTCTCGTGACATATTCAAACATTAAATCTCTTTATATGTTCTTGTATATATGTAAACATGCACGTATGTACATATGTCTTCCTTTGGACAACATCTTTTTCCTTTTTGTCCAATAGGCATAAACAAGGCTCATGTCACGTGCTTCGTCCTTGAATTCATTTTGGGCAGCACGCGCAGCTTAACTTTCAGCAGTTGTCATTGTCCGAAAGCGGCTGTCAGTTAAGATAAAATTATTTTATTTGTTACAAGAAGCATATGTGTAAGGCGTGCCACTACACATATACATATACATACATATGTACATACATATATATGTATGTTAAAGCTGTATTTGTGTGCACGTGCTACTGTATCATTTGCCAAAAATTTGGTTGAGGGAGAAACGAAATCTGAGATGCGAGATTACTTTTGGGTTTGACTTTAATGAAATTGTGTGGTTTCAGTTTAACTTTATGACACTTTGAAGATTACGCCGCTAATTTAATGAGTTTCATTATTCTTCGCTTTCATATGTATGTGCTCACGACAGTTGCAAAACTTTTTGTGATCTCTTCCAGTATTTAAATAAAATACGTTTATCACTTGTTTACTGTGTGTGTGCCAAGAACTAAATCTTAATTGTGGCCGAGGAGAGATGAGAGGATAAAGGAAATTCAACTTTTGACAGTTATTCACAATGAACCATTAATTACATATATGCCAAGTTGCGTCATGAATGAAACTCTACTGACTCTTGCGTATGCTTACAAATCCCAGTAGAACTTGAGAGCATCGTACGATAGCTCGGTGAGTACTCCCTTGGGAGTATACGAAAACTCTCCATTGCTCCCTTTGCTTCTGTGTATAAGCATGTAATTTTGTAGGAAAGCGAGTAATCCCTTTTACCTCCTAAACGAGTAATCAATCCTAGGGAGCAAATCGGGAGCACTCCCATAATAATCTCTCTTATTGCTCCGAAATCAGAGCGGGGGTACACTTTTATTCCTCACATTGGGAGATCTCCCTTCAAGTTCTTGTGGGTACATACTGTCATGTATGCCCATGTGAGTCAACGCGAGAAGGGCCGTTAATGCTCTCTTGGATTTGATTGTTCTGGACTTAGCGATCCAAAGGGAACTGACAGGATTGTTTACGGGACACAGCCGAATGAGGCAACATATGGACACCCAAAGTTATAATCCACCATCGGGTGTCAGAAGAGTAGTATAAAGCATTTAGCGGTGTATATTTGGGTTGAATATATTAAGAATGGATAAGGTAGAATTCTCTTTACTCAGATGCTACAAAACGGGTTGAAAATTTTGTTTTTAAATTTTTTTTTATCTCTGCTTCAGATTGTAAGTACAATTTGCAATTGTCATGTTTGCGTTCATGGTAAATCTTGGGGTTTGCGGCCTTCCACAAAATTAATCAAATCCAGTCTAATTCAATTCAGTATTTTCCATATTTAGCTTTTTAAAATTCAGTTTTAAATTTTCAACGGTTTGCGTATTTACATATCGATGGTCCGGTGCAATAACGACACAATTCAAAATTCAAAAAATAAAAACTGTTACTACTCTTAAGTGGCTGTTGTCTCTAATCCTTATTGAATCCATGTCTTAAGCAATGCTTACTGCTTACTTTGGTAAGGGATGGAAGTGGATTAGGCAAAGACTAGAGACAAGAATCACTGAACAGTAGGAACCATTTTTAGTTTTTTGAATTTTGAATTGTGTCGTTATTGCTCAGGGCATTAGACTGCATCGCCAAAAAAGGTTGCAGTTTTTCCGCCAGGATTACAAAATCTATTATATTCGAAGACGTCTCTCAAAATGTTTCGGAAAGATATTAACATTTACATGAGTTGGACGGATTTGAAAATACCTTCAAAAAACTTTTGAAAAACAAGTTTAAGCCCAAGAAATCCGCATAAAAGTATTTAAAAAACTTTTCAACGGGAACCAAATGCAAGCAGCCTGTATGTTGCTATATCAATGTTATTATGCCTGCAGAAATAAACGCACTTCATAAATTTACATGCTTCACTCTTAATTAACTCAATCATGTAAATGTAAATATGTATGTTGAGGAAAAGGACTCTTCTCGATTACCGCTTTTAAGCTCGTATCAGATCTTTGAGTGAACTTCATATATGTAAATGTAAATATTGTGTTGTGGTTATAAGCATAAAGTACGAACACACATTACTGCATATTTATGAATGTATGTATATGCATAATAGCAATTGTAAATTAGGGTTACTCAGTTTGTTTATATTTTGAAATAACGAAGCAACATTTTTTACAAAATTTTCTTTTTGATGCAGAAATATTCCTAGAGCAACTAGATGCATTTCTGCATCGAAAGGAAAATTTTGCAAAAAAATCTCGCTTACGTTATTTTAGCGATTAAGACTCGAAATATAAAATTCGCATGAAATACTATCAACGAAAACATAAAAAAATATAACAAGTCTGTTTTTCAGTCTGCCTTTGAAAATTGAATGAGCTCCAAAATATTGTATATACTAGTATCGCTCCGTTGTCGAAATTCGACCACCTCACTTTTTTACATAATTTTTCATTTTGCTTGGGATGTTTTTGTGAGAGAAAAGAGAAGATGATAAAGCGCTCAAACAAATTTGAGCGAGAACTATCTAAATATCATAATCATAAATTTGTACGAAAACTATTTGTGGGTATTTTTACTGAAGCGCTCTTAACTTCTACATATGTGCGTTTATATTCGGTTACGATTATCTGGCGAGAATGTAAATTGGGAAAAGACATTTAAGAGTTTCGGCTACTTTTATATTTTTTTTAAATGTTAATTATTTGTTTATGCAAATTAAGGTTACTTTCCAAAAAAAAAAAAACATATCAATCAAAATTTCAAACTTTGTAGAACATTCGAAAAAACTCGACGATTTATAACAAATGTTGATAAAAATTTTAAACTTTTTAATCAGATTTTCAGAACTTTTTTGACCTATAAAGT
>NW_023458558.1:6435823-6441815 GCF_013731165.1 Rhagoletis pomonella
AGCTTATATTTTTCATATCCATGAATCTTTTGAAAGAATAGTAATATTTTCATAATTTCAATAAATTCAAGTTATAATCATTAAAAAAAAATGTGAATGAATACTGCAATATAGCGAGAGTACCAGTTTGACAGAACAAATTTAACCAATGATCATAGAAAATAAGGATGCTGGCTACGTTTGTGGCTTACCTATATTCTATAATCTTTGTGATAAAGATCAGATAGCACAGAGAGACTTTTGTTAAATTAAAAAAGAAAACACTGAAATTCGGGATTTAATCGATGCAAATATGAAAATTCGCGACACTTATACGACCCGACTATTAAAAACTATTCAGTGGGACAATTTTATCAAAATCGGTGCTGTCCCGCCAAAATCTGTACGAATGGTCACCGGGAGTTAGCTCCTAAGCCACTAATACGGTTGAAAAATGTCGAGGGCATAATTTACAGAAAGCTTAATAGGTTTTTACTAGTTAGTTAATTCTTGGGTGTAACAGAACAACAGACACCGCGACCTGAAAGGTCTTTTGTATCTCTTAAAGAGAGAGTCCCGAACCCAGTGAGGCCAAGATACATACCTCCGGCTTCCATAATATAATGAATCCTAAAAAGTCCTTGGTAGGCGAATTTTTTGCAACAAAGGGTTCGGACATTGACGTGCATCAATCTTTGCTCTGAAGTCTCATCATCTACAAAGCAAAGGCAACATTACGACTATGTGATCACATATCGCTACCTTAAGGTGGAAAAGTGACAGTCCATTTTTTTTTTTTCAAAGTTTAGTTTTGATGCAGAATGGCAGGCAATACGAAACTACATAGATTTTTCGTCCCTACTGAACAATTTCAAAAATGGGACTTGTCAACTTTTCACCCTATGGTGACGATATATTCGGTGCAAGGGAGAACGCAATTGGCTGTGACCAGTCAGGTAGCCACAAAATAGTATAAGGCCCCCATCGCTCAACAGTGCTTACTGCGTCCAGAGTGTATCCACCTATTAACTATTCAAAATTGCGACATTTCAGCTGGAAATAATGTGGACTGTTTGCCCATGGGAACTGCAAGTTTGGTGCTGGGTCCAAAGATATCTTCAGAGGCTCCATCCATGAACCGTCTGCGTACTATTGTATGTATCTGGGATCAAGCGCAATCGGGTACTATCACTTAAAACTTTTTGCCAAAGCTGGTCAATGGGCGGTTTTGCCCATACATATATCGTCGGATATTTTCCAAACCACCTAATGTTATCACAAAATATTTCTACATTTATTTGTAGTGTTGTATTAAGATTAATAACCGTTAGTGGTTAATGAAGCAGCCTTTCAAGTTGTACAGTTATTCGTATTTGCCAAGCATTCATAATAATTGTTGAAGTATGCAATAACTAATAAATCAATTAAGTACTGACTTGAAGCGCGTGAATTGCATTCAAGCGAAATAAGATGAATAGCAGCCATGGAAGTGCTTAGATTGCAAATAAATTAATGCACACCAGAAGCACACACAGAGCCAAGCACAATGAATGCTAAGTGCATTACAGTAGGAGAATTAAGCAGATATTATGTTGGCAAATTGAAAATAATGTAAGCAATAAGTTAAATGCAGGATTAAGCACATATTTATGAATGATGAAGTGAATTCCTATTTGTAAGAAAGCAAACAGAGCTGAGGGTTAATAGTGGTATTAAACGCAATAGGGTATGTATGTATAAATATGTGTTGTGGCAGATGCATATAGTATGTGTGAATACATATGTTTTTAAAGGAGCTTATACTTGCTATTTACTTTTATATACTTGTACATATATTTTATATGCGTATGCTAACAGATTACTATATTTATAAATCTATATGGAGGAACATGAATATTTCAATGTAGGAAATAAATAGTGTAACTTAAATATCACACAAAATGTATAGTGTACGTATATGTATATAAATATACTCCTTTATACATAAGTATATACATACGAGTAAATAGTGACGTAAATACTCAGAACCCCCGGTTAGAAGCACAGGGACGAGCTCCTGTTTGTGCTTAAGCTGTTTATTTACTACGGGCTCATTTGCAAATGCAATTGAGGTAAGTTCGAACAGATTAGAATTTTTGAAGTAAATCGCATCTTACTGTACTGTGTTCCAAGCACTAATCTTCTGGTTCTGAGGCGTTCAATGCGTAGCTCGGCGGAATGCGGCCTTCCTTGCGACGGAAGGAATAGGTGAAGGAAGATTTGGGCCTTAGCAATTGGACCGAAGCGAAATTTTTATTTATTTATTTAACTAAAATTTAATCTATGAAGTACAATTATCTTAAAGACTAGATGCGAAATAAAATTTATTACCAGCAGCGCTAGATGTGTACGTAAGTATGTACAGAACCGTAACAGGAAGAACTAAAAAGGCAAAAGGTCACGTGGGTTCTCTGCGGGAATCTAAAGAGCCTCTCACAACTTTGAACATAAATACAATGTATTGAAATCACATGTTTGCCAATCTATGAAAGAGAACGTAGAAAATCTTTATTGAACAAAAAAGTGTTTGTGTTTTAAGCGTCGGTACTGTCTAAGAAAGAATTCTTTCAGTCATTGAAATCCTTCCTTCGCTCCACCTTACTTGAATGACTTGACTTACTAGTTGAATGAATTTTTGTGATGACTGTTCAGTAGGCTGCATCACTCCATATACAAAAAAATAATCGTTACTATTTTTTCCACTGGAATTATAAAATCTATTATATTTTAAGACTTTCACCAAAATATCTATCAAAATATTAAGATTTACATGAGTCCTTTTTATTAATAAAAACCATTTTTTATTATATTTTTTGAAAAAAACTTCCTCATAAAAATAAAAAAAAAATAAAATTTCTAGGGACTCATAATAATGAGATTTGAGACTGGTTTAAGAAAAACTTGAATAACTCAGCCAAAACCTTACCAATTCAGACTTATGAGGTATCATTGGTAAGATATTTTCTCACACTTTTAATTACTTTGCGAAAGAGCTCATTCAAGGTATGAAGGAGGAAGGTAAGATAAACGAGTTGATAAAAATTTTTAATATTTTTATGTTAATTTTTTAAGCTTAAACTGTTTTGTTATCTGATGGGATTTTTTCCAACAAAAACTCCTTTGAGAAACTATTTTCTATTCTTAAAAAACTTAATTTTTTCTTAATATTATTCCGAAATATTTTGGTATAAGTCTTAGAATATACCAGATCTTGTACTCCCGCCGGAAAAACTGCCACTTTTTTTTTGGTGATATAGTCTACTGTTCAGCCCTGTTCACAAATGTTTTTATGTCTATTGTTTTATTTCTTGATACTTCTTGCAGTTTCTGTCTCTGCGTCTACATCTGTGTAATTACAATCCGAATAAAAATAAACGTTGGCCGTAACATTGTACTTTTATTATTGTCTTTATTGTGAGTAAAATGTGCTAATCGCTTATTGCATACATACATATGCACATATTTACGTTCGTATAAAGGTCAGCCTTGGATAGGGTTGCCAACATTTTGGAAGATGTTTATAGTACTTTTTAAAAAAAAAAATTGGAAAAAATATCGTACACTTCAAATAAATATAGTATATTATTTAAAAGGAAAAGTAAAAACGATTTTTAAATGATGGACTATTTCTTCCGGTGAATGCCATAGTTGTTGGAATAAAGAGTAGAAATTAAATAATTTTAGGTAAGTTTGTTAATTCTCTCTCAGTTATGTTACCTTTTTTGATTATAAACTCACTATGACCTTTTACTTTACAGATTATTTCATTTATTATGGTTATTTCAGAATGAAGGTCACCCATTTTAATACAAATTTTTTCGTGTAAATGGCTGAAATATATTTATATTTATAATTGCAGAAATATAGTATTTTTGCATACTATATTGTTTGCAACAGTAAATATAGTACGCCGACCGGAAAAATAGTACAATAATATATATATTATGGTACGGTTGGCAACCCTAGCCTTGGACTGCGTATTAGGTATTCGTAAATTCTTGCATTTGGATGGATAATGTTTATATTTTTGTTGCTGTTAACTCATCACTGTAATGATTCCTGTGAATAGACAACGTTTAGCACTTGCGTACAGATTACATTTTAGTGGTATTGTGGCATTTATTTTTATGATTACATTATGTTGCATGGACTTCGGAATCACGGCATGCTGCTCTTCTTTTTCAAAAATTGTTATAAATAATACTCACATTTGCATACATTCATTAAGATTGTATTATGAGCTTGAATGTGGAGTAATGAATAGTTACAGACATTGATAAAATCTAATCTGTAGCATGGCTCAGTTTTTATTGCCTATAGATGTAAAAATATCGAAAACCAATTTTTTTTTTTTTTTGAGAAATAAGCATCGAAATCTAAATCTCACAATTGCCAGTGTGGAGCTTTAACTCAAACTAAGCGTGCTACCGTCTAAGCACCGATCCCTTCGGTTCCATCGTTAAATATTTCGTCGGGAAGTTGTTTAAGCACCTAAGCATCTAATTGGACAGTTGTGTGCTTTAAATTTGAATTCTAAGTCGGATCCATTCGTCCCCGCCCTCTGTACATAGTCAAGTCGGCCATGCAATTTTTCATCGCCTTGCTACTCTGGTCGTTTTTCGTAATATTCATTTTCCATTAGTGACTTTTAGAATTCTCTTGGCCAATAATGACAGCCAATTCTCCGGGGTAAAATGTTTTTGAAAATAAATAAATAAAGTATCTACGAAATTTATTGTAAGGTATATCCCACAAAATTTTGAGGTGAGAGTCAAAAAAGTTGTCGCCGAAAAAAGTCCCCCTCAGTAGAATACTCAACGATGCTTTTGTGTAAGTGGCTTCTAGTTATGTTGTATATGCCCTGCTGGGAAACCCCGTTATTTCATAGCAGCGTAATACTCATTTTCGTGCTTAACTCCTTAATCTGTAATTAGAAGAAGTGATTAGCCATAGAAAATTCGCACCTCGTTAATCTGTAATTATTAAATAGTCCAGGTTAAACCGATAACTTTTCGGTGTCCAACCTAGTTTTATCGATTATTTTTGCGAAGAAGTAAAAGTAAACAAAAATGGACGCTAGCAAGAAAAAGAGGTTTGTATAGGTATTTTTAATAAAATATTAAGTTAAGTTTACTACCAACTGCGAATTTTTTGCCTTTTCCAGTTGGTGTTGATATACACACATATATTTAAGATATATTTTCTGTTTTGCGATGAGGAAACAGGGTTCGAACAATCTTAATTACTCTGCATTCCTCTGAGTTGCTTTAGCTATCTTTGCATTACCAACTAATGTAGTCAAAACAACAAATTATAGCCGCTCCATTTATTGACAAGTTTAACCAATTTTTTGGTATTACATTTTTTTTATAAAAAAAACATATGTTTGTAGTCCATTCTTTAACAAAAACCGTGGAAATCCAGTCATCAGGTATTAAAAAAACCAGTAATTTTGATCGGATCTAAACAAAATAACTAACACTTGACGTACCACCTTTCCGATACAAAAAAAAAAGAATTATCGAAATCGGTTTCCCTGGTGCAAAATTATGCGGTAGCATGCATAAGAAAAAAAAAATAAAAAATATTCCTACTAGTTGGTACCGTCCTTTTTTGAAGTCTAGCTTTTTAAAAGGTTTTTTGTATGCAGCTTTCAGCCTCAAGTAAAACAAAGTGCAAGTTTCAAATGGCTAGCGATTTTTTTCCTTATTGAAAAAGTACCGAATTGGGGTTGCTGAAAATTAAAGGACGATTTCGACCATATTTATATGCACGTAGTTTTTTCCAATTCGTCTTTTGATTGCCTATTATTATAAATTACATACATATATTTTCTGATTCTTGAGTTCTAAACTGACTTTACCAGTCAAAGTTTTCAAGCATACTAAAGTGATTTTGATCTTTGACTACTTTATTCTACCTCATGAAAAGATATATCTATAAAAATTTCTAGTTACAACACCATCAATAAAAT
>NW_023458558.1:6441915-6443070 GCF_013731165.1 Rhagoletis pomonella
ATGTAAGTGTGTGCTATTTGTAAAGAAGAGGTATTAATAAGAAAACTCTTTCAATTCAACTTAGCTCACAATTTATGCTTTGATCACTTTTCCTATTACTTTGTATATATATCCCTCTTAGTGGCATATTATTGCGGTTGCACGTACTTTTCGGTGATGTTTATTACATATATATATATATGCCAAAGCCTATGGTCACGAATGATTCATTTTTGTTTTTTTTTTTTGTATATCCCTTTAAATTATTTAATTGAGTAATAGGCGAAAATATTATTGGAGTGAAATCATAATGTGTTCTATTTTGCGGCCTGAACATAGGATATTAATTTAAAATGCCCAATATACGGTTACTTTTTATATTTACTAGTGTTCGCCCAGCGGTTGAAATTCAACCATTTAAATTAAGGGGAGTTGAGGTGGGTTGAGGTGGGTTGAGTTTAGTTGAGTTTATTGATGTGAATTGAGCTGAAATGCCTGGCAAAGCATAACAGATTATAACAAAATAAAACATAACACAACAAAATACAACACAACACAATACAACACAACACAACACGAAACGCAATACAAATATACATAACATAACATAACATAACATATCGAAACATAACATAGCATAACATAACATAAAATAAAATAACATGACACAAAACAATTAAACACAACATCACACAACACAATGCAAAGCAACTAATCACAACACAACACAATACAACACACAAAACGCAATACAAAACAATTCAACACAATGCAACATAACATGTCACTTTTCAATTTCATCTTTGGCTTTTTCTCTTTGTTGTCTCTACCTTTATCTCTGTCTTTGTCTCTGCTGCTTTTTTGTCTTTTATTTTTTATATTTATCACTTACTTGACATTAAATCATATCATTATCTGTATTCTTTTCTTTATCTGAATATTCATCCACACCGTTGCTATTATATTCGGTATTTAAATTTACCTTCCTCTTTGTCTTTATCCGTAGGTTTCTTTAGTTTTATAATAGTCTCTGTATTTACCCCTTTCTTATTCTACGTATTCAACTTTACCTTCTTCCTTGTTTGAGTTTTGATCTATTCATGTACATACATACATTTTATTCCTAAACTGCTGCTAAACACGTTTCTGTAATTCGGTATCAATAGCTCTGATCCA
>NW_023458558.1:6443170-6452492 GCF_013731165.1 Rhagoletis pomonella
GAGTTCGATGTGTAGTTTTCCTGTGAAAATCAAATTACTAAATTAACAGATTTCAAAGCTGACTGTATTAAATTGTATTTATGTGTTAATCAAAATGCCACAATATAAGTTATTACTAGGCAATTACATCATTTCCATCAGCCTGCTAATTCCCTTTTGAAACTGTACATATGTAGCGACAATTTTTCACACGCTGGAAAGCAATTCCTACATGAATCCGAGCTCTGCAGCAAAATGTGTCAACTTCTTAGAAATCACAACGTATCTCAGCATTTTTAGCCACTTTAATGGCCTTCAAATGATTGCATTTTCCAATGCACACACTCGTGGATATATGTACATACATACATACTTATTAACGTGCACACAGATGTACATAAACTCCACTTTGTACTAGCAAATGGCCACATTTCCCGCAGCATTCAATAGCCTCAGCAGCAGTGCTCCAATTAACTTTGCGCAACTTTATTATCACGTCTCCTCCTGATGTTGCTTTTGTTATTGCTGCTTTAAATTCCTTCATCGCCTTTCGCAGCTGCTCAATGCGGTCTGCTGATGTGGCAGCCTCCAATCAGCCGCACACACTTACCTACACACATACGTACATACATAACGGGTGATTTTTTAAGAGCTTGATAACTTTTTTTTAAAAAAAAACGCATAAAATTTGCAAAATCTCATCGGTTCTTTATTTGAAACGTTAGATTGGTCCATGACATTTACTTTTTGAAGATAATTTCATTTAAATGTTGACCGCGGCTGCGTCTTAGGTGGTCCATTCGGAAAGTCCAATTTTGGGCAACTTTTTCGAGCATTTCGGCCGGAATAGCCCGAATTTCTTCGGAAATGTTGTCTTCCAAAGCTGGAATAGTTGCTGGCTTATTTCTGTAGACTTTAGACTTGACGTAGCCCCACAAAAAATAGTCTAAAGGCGTCAAATCGCATGATCTTGGTGGCCAACTTACCGGTCCATTTCTTGAGATGAATTGTTCTCCGAAGTTTTCCCTCAAAATGGCCATAGAATCGCGAGCTGTGTGGCATGTAGCGCCATCTTGTTGAAACCACATGTCAACCAAGTTCAGTTCTTCCATTTTTGGCAACAAAAAGTTTGTTAGCATCGAACGATAGCGATCGCCATTCACCGTAACGTTGCGTCCAACAGCATCTTTGAAAAAATACGGTCCAATGATTCCACCAGCGTACAAACCACACCAAACAGTGCATTTTTCGGGATGCATGGGCAGTTCTTGAACGGCTTCTGGTTGCTCTTCACTCCAAATGCGGCAATTTTGCTTATTTACGAAGCCATTCAACCAGAAATGAGCCTCATCGCTGAACAAAATTTGTCATTTCGAACATTTCGAACCGAACACTGATTTTGGTAATAAAATTCAATGATTTGCAAGCGTTGCTCGTTAGTAAGTCTATTCATGATGAAATTTCAAAGCATACTGAGCATCTTTCTCTTTGACACCATGTCTGAAATCCCACGTGATCTGTCAAATACTAATGCATGAAAATCCTAACCTCAAAAAAATCACCCGTTACATATATGTATATGTATGTATATACATGCATGCCTAGCTTTGTTTGCCTTGCTATCGGCACATTTCTATCTGTGTGACAGTGCAATTTTCGCTTGACATTTGATGTTGCAGCTGCAGCTGCCGATGCCGATGCTGCTGCTGCTGCTGCTGTGGCGTGACAAACACAAAGCCTGACTGCCCATGTAGTCGCATTGCGCATTGCTGCTGCGCCCGCCACCAATGGACTGCAGCGGAAGTGCGCTCTTAATTACACTTCGTAGACATTTTGATCGATTTCCACACTTGCGCCGCCTCGTGTGCTCGCTCGCTTCCTGCGAACTCTTGCATTCCTCCATTCTATTTGCTTTTCTATCGCTTCGCCTTCGCTTTACCGTTATTGCACTGCCAACACGTTGAAGTGCTCGCGTTTTACAATTTAATTTTCTGTTGATTATTGATTGCTGCTGACAAGCTAATTCAGTTGCGCTCAAATGCTCGTCTCCCTCTCAGTTAAGAGTGGTATTTATCTCATTACGAATGTATGAATGTATGAAGGAATCGACGACACACATTCATACCTTAAACGGCATGTCTTGCATTTTTTTATTTTTCCCAGTTGTGTTTTTTTTTAGCTCTTTGGACAATTGTGATTAATGAGCTAATTGAGCGGCAATTGCTAATAAAATTGATAAGCGCGTGAAAATAGCCGTAGCTAATGGGTGTCGGGTTAATTGTTGGGAAGCGCGATAATAGTACTAATTGCTAACATTTATTGCGCATCGAAGTGAAATGTCGCTTCGGTGCTTGCGGCAATACAACAAATTGAATAAATTGCGTTTAAGGTACATACAAACATATCTCGGGGAGGAGAGAATGGCGACACTTATGGCTTCCTGCAAGAGAACGCTCCTTGCTCGCCACGAAGCTCTTCACGCGACTGGTGGTTAAACCTTGGGCTCGCAATGGCAGGGCACCAGAGCTGCAGGTGTTTAGATGATTCCACCCCATCATCTTCCAAGCAGCTGGGGTGCAGAAAGGGTCATCGATGATGTTCGGCATGCTCGCCTATCACGCAGCGAACAGTTAGCATTCCCACCAATAGCGAGAGAAGTAGATTGCTTACTGCGAATTGGTTGTAAGGTTTTTATATATGTATGTTGCGAAAATTGTATTTTTTGCTTGGTTGTGCCAAAACAACGTTACTCAGAATAACAGCACTTCTTTTCTACTCGGAATCAAAGCAAAAAAGAAAAAATTGTTTCTGAACTCATACTAGGTTGCCTCCGAAGACTCCTTTGGAAGCTGCACATTCTAAGCGGTGAAGAATCTCTTGACGATCCAGTCCATAGGCCGGTTTTATAATGGATTTATTCGAAATTTTCTCTGCAGAACCGCAATGTGCAGTAAAATCTGTGCACATCGCGCAGATGGGGTGCACTAACACCTCCAAGAACGTTCGCACCCAAAAATATGCCTACGTGTATATGTTTGACATCTAAACCATCTTAAGTTCAAGCTGTGACTTTGAGCACCAACAAATTTTCAGCATTGTGAAATCTTTTGCATTTTTTACACCGTGCGACAAAAACCAAAAAAATTTTAAAACATACGAAAAAATCAATATCTTCACAAAACTGGCGGCCAAATATAGTAAAAATGCGTATTTAGTTTTTCTCTCTGACGTCAGAATTTTTCTTAAAAGGACTTTGAAATTTCTAGAATATGATTGAATAAAAAAATTATTCAAAAGATTTGGTTCATTGTAGAATAACAATACGGGTATCAATTAAAAGGGAAAATTGTGTAGAATTGACAATAAAAATATTTTTGGGTGCGCCAATACAAATAAGTAAAGAAAACGTCATTTTAAAACTTTATCCCTGAATATCCTTGAAAATTTCCAATATTTATTTTTGAAAAAAAATATATGTCAAGGACCAATATGTTAACTACCACAGTTTAGTGAATATATTGATTTTTTTGTGTGTAGAATTGACTGTCGCACGGTGTTATACATAAATTTCCTAATAAAATAATTGCTATGGCCACTTCACACGAGTGGTACAGTTGTAAAACAAAATATTAGTTTGACTTTTTGTTAAGAAATATATATAAAAAGTGCGGCGATGATATTTTCATCAAGTTCAGTATTTTTCCTATCAAACGATTGGGCTGCCAACTTATACTCTGATTGCAGATTTGGTGCAGATTGTATTCAAACCGTGTGAATGCACAAATATTTTTCTTTGTCGCAACTAGGAAAAATTATTCACTATTTAAATTTCCACATAGAAGTTCATTGTGTTGTACCAACCGTGTGACTACAAAAAAAAGCAATTCGTCCCAATTTTTTATTTTTTTTCAATAGCCCCATATAAAAAATTTACAAAACTGTACAAATGTAACAATCGTGTGACACTGCCTTTAGATTTTATGGTCTAACTTTTCTTGCTATTTGCATGCTTCAATAATTTCTATTTTTATTATGGATTAAATTAACTAATATTGACATAAACACTTCTCCGTAGCATTGGAAAGCAAATAACGGGGAATCCATTCCTCTCTTTTATATTTTGCATTTCTTTTTGCAAAGCTATCCAAAACCTGTTTTGCTATCGCAATTTGTGTGAAGTCTATGAAGATTGTTAAGTCCATCTTCTTCAACACGTTCACTTTTTTATCTCAGGTTAAGCTCTCATGAGTTTTCCATAAATAACTAGCAGCAAAGCTCAATCCAATCAACAATCAGAGGGGAAAGTTAAACTTTTGAAAACTTTGTGGAAAAATGTGACCTAAAGGATTTAGTAAAATTAATTTGCTGTTGAACTTCGACAAAATAATTTTACTGTATTTGATATCAGTGACTTATGACCGCACAGCAAGCGAAGAGGGCACAAAAGGCTAAGATCGAGAAACAGATATGTATGGTTTTACATACATACATACATATGTATATGTAAATATATTTGAATGAGGATATTTAAATAGAAATTTGTTTAAAGAAATAAACTTCCGATTACCACTGCATGAATCCTCCGTTAGCAAAAGGAAATGTACCTAAAGGCATAATTATCTCCGATTTTATTTATCCAGCCACCCGTTTCAAAGTAGTTTTGCAAAGCTTTACGGCATTTTTGCCATTTTTATACACTTTCAGTGCCGTACATCTTTCATCGTCAATAACTATGAAACAGCGGGATTTGAAATCAATGCACTTGAAACAAATAGAAACGCAACAGCTAAGCCAATGTCAACCCTAATAAAAAAAAAATAAAAAAAAAAATCGCTTATCGCCCAAAGCAAATAAATCTGCGTGGCGCTTTACACAGAAACAGCGAAATTGTATTGATATACTTTGAAGAAGAGCAATTCGCTCAATCTCCACAGACATAAATTATTAATGTGGTAGCCATGAAATACAATAAATTTTACAAGTATCATCAAAATATTTCACCTCCATTCAGCGTCACACATTGCGAAAAATTAACCATTTTTTGACAAACTCTAAAATCTGGAGGACGAGAAGAGCTAGTAAAATAATGTCAACAGTATTTTTAAGCTTTTCGTTGAATAAAAAATATACTTTGACCTTTCAAATTACCTTCAAATCTAGGAGTTTTCATTTTTGACCTGAAAAGAGTATGCAGTGAACTTCTTGAAAAGTTTTTGAGGTAGGGTATAAATTTCTATAGTCGCGAAAGCCGAAAACGCATTTAAAAAATTGTGAAAACGTTCATTTCTGCTTGTTAACCGGCTTTCAAAAAAGGAGGAGATTATCAGTTCATCGGAATATTTTTTTTTTGATGTATGTTACCGCATCAGTCCAAAAAGAATACTAAATTACAAATTTATGACGTTTTATTTTCTATTAACAATTTTGCCTTCTTATGAATATTGTAACATTTGCAGTAGGTTTCTTTTTGTCCTGTCAAATGGCTATACTAGCAGCAAGTATGGCACTTTTGCTTAGTTGGAGGGCAATATTTTGAGAAATGAACACGTAAAGCTGTGAAAGGGCTGAGGAAAACAGGGCAACATTATTTCGAGAAAAGAAAACGCCATGACCACTGCACTTTTAACAAGTTTATGACATTTAACTAAAATCATGCTACCAGGTTCACTAGTAGCAAAATTTTTGTTTCTTGTAAAGTAAAAGAGAAGGTTGAAGTTGGCGAAGTTGGTTGAAAATATTAAAAGTCTTGCGCGTTTCCAAACTGCCACAATTCGGTACACCTGAGCGAAGGTTCGAAAATAAAGCTTTTTGCTTTTCCGAGGTTAGAGTACGTAATACAATCTAATGCAGTTTGAGACAAATTGCTAACGCAAAATATTTTTAAATCGTGGAAGAAGGAGGAGGTCGAGTTAAAATGATGCGCTGCAACTTGTGACAGTACCAATTTTTGGATTCTCGGAAAAAATATATATACATAAATATAAGCTCAAAACTATGTACATATTTGTTCTCCAAATTGAAATTCGCGCTCTCTTTTATTTTCTAAGTGCTGCGAATAAAACTTCAAACATAAATTTAAGCCATTCATAACAAACATTTTATGAAGAAAATACCAGCTACATACATCCTCCCAAATATAAACTTGCACGCGACATTTAAACAAGTGTTGTCTATTTTTCTTTAGCGTATTTAATGTTTATTATTTGTTTATGAATATGTATGTATGTATGTAGGCAGTTACTTAACAAACACCATATACTACATCCAGAACTCAGACTTTGTGTAAAAATTCTGCAAAATTTTAGGAAAATTTGTGACTTTTTAATCAGCTAAAGTGGCACGTCCCAGTTTATATGTATTTGGGTAACTGGCTTAAATGAAAAAAAAACATTGAAATCAGTTCACTTATCTGAAAACTTTTCTGCTTAGAAAAAATGTTCTGTCAATTTTATATAACAGAGTCCGACATAAAAATTGTCTCCGAGATAAGACTAGCCATTTGTAATAGATTTTGGATCACTAAATTTGTAAAAGTAGAAATTAATATATTTGAATTTTAATAAAATAAGGCGAATAGCAAATAATAAAATCGGCTAAAAACGGCTATTTTTTTTTTTTGCAAAACGGCTAACAAATCGGCTGCTGGCCAAAACGAATTTTCTCCGGCTGTTTGCTATCGCAACCGGCTGAATCTAGCGGAAAAACGACTAAACTGGCAACACTGGTCAGCTCCATATGCAGTGCGCGTGTACACATGAATCTATTTATGTATACGTTTGAGTGGAGAGCGCTAAAAATTTCACTTTTGACTGTATGAAAGTAAACACTTAAGCGAGAACCATAAACCTCAATCAAGTGGCAGCAAAATAGATATCCAGTTGGCAACTGGCAACTCGCAGCTCGCAGATTTTGCTGATTGCCGCAGGATATGTGCTGTAACCCCTCGAGCAGATCGTGGGCGGCATATGTGGCAGTAGCAATGGCGGCGTTGAAGCGCTGAAGCATGTCATAGTTTTCACAGCGACTTTTGTTGTTTCTGAGCATTTTTCACTCCGATTTTTTTTTTTTTTTTTTGTTGCTGCAACAGAAAGTGCAGCGGCATCAAGCTTTATTACACTTATGTCTCTTTTTATACGGTTGTTTATGCGGTTTTTCATTTTTCGCTGTAGCGATTTTGTTTTTTTGAGAGGTTTTATTACTTTTTTTTCAATGTGTAAGAGGCAATGCTTCTGATAAAAGATTTGTCTTTGTATTCTTACATAATACATGTATATGTTTTGGTATTTTTTTTTTGTTTTTGGTTGAAATACAAATAAAATTTTATTTATTTCATTAATATTCAGTTTTATATGGAATAATAAGTGTTGAAGTGAGGAAGTAAATTGTTTTTTTTTTTCTTAATATTGCCTCGCTAGATTTCTTTATGCGGTTTTTTAGAATTTTTTACATCGGTTATCTGAATTTATGCGGTTTTTGAAAATGCTGGAACTGTTCTTGTATGAAAGTAAAGAACTTTTTTATGCGGATTTTTTTATGCGGCTTTCTGAGGAACGCTTGTACCGCATATAAAAATACCTAAGTGTACTTGTTCTGTTATCATTGCAGACGGACGAATTTCTGCTATTTCACTCATATTCCGGCCACCAATGGCACCCGAGAATATCAACGGCATGCTGTGAAGCGACCTCAGAAACCACTGTCGGTGTAACCGAGGCGTCGCAGCTGCTGCCGCACAATTTACTTTTATGCAGTTTTGCTTTCACCCCTGTCTTCTACACTCTGTTGCTCTTGCCGCTAAAATCTATTCAAAAAATATTTATTTACTAGGGTGTTCGATTATAATAATAATAATAATTATTCGCCTTTTTCGAAAACCAGTTTTTGCGTTATTCGAAAAATTGAAATTTGGAATTTCCAAATTAAGAAAAAAAACAGATAAGCCGGTCGTAGTTGATATATTTTCTCTACAGTAACATTTACTTTTAACCACAAATCATCTCCAAATTACAATATGACAGCTAAAACTATGTGTAACATTATTTTAGAGATGAAAACGTCTAATTTGGGATAATAAAAAACAATTTTCAAAAATGAGAGCCTCGTCTCAAAAAACCCTTATCCAGTATTTTCAAAACTTAACCTAAATAAATAATAAATTGTATGCAAGGATTCAATTAAGGATATCATCCTCATTTGAGCTAAACTCGAAAACCCCATTGACTTAGTATTAAATACAAACTAGCACTTGCGTTTGGTTATACTCAATACCGATTTGAGCTGCCGCACAGTGTCATTAATAAAAGATTTCTGTTTGAATTTTCTATTAAATAAAAATTTAGAATTTTTAAATTCTGTCATATAATCAAACTATGTGAAAATCCAGTTTTCTCCATTGTAAAAATCCGATCAATTCGATTTTCGAAAAATAAAAATATTAGAAAACCGCCTGAAAATATTTAATAAACCGCCAGAACCCGGTTTAGACTATGCGAGTTAGTGACCCCAATATTTGTGGTGGTGGTATTCGCATACAAACAAACGGGTGCAGCCACGGTCATGATACCCATTCAATGCTTCCGCCAAGTTGGCAGTTAACAGGCGCGCGTGAATGTGTACCCAAATGCATACATACATACATATGTACATACATTTGTTTATACATATCCACGTACGCTCTCTTGAATGAGTGATCCTGTGTTTTAAAGTTAACTTCATTGCTTGCAAACTTGCAAAGCTTCTGTTTGTATGGCCTGTACTCACATGCCCAATTGCATTTCAAAAGCTGCTTGCTCATATAAGCGTACGAGTATATGCACCATATATGTATGTATTTGCATATACATATATGAACGAGCGCATGATGTATGTATATCTTGTTCATCTATCCATTATGTTTGTCTATTTAACTGATAAAAAAGCTGGTGCTGTTAGTAGTTCGCAAGCTAAAAGCATTTTGTGACGCAGCCTTGTGGAAAATGCTTGTTCAAACTAAAAAAAAAAACAACAAGTATGCAGTTGAATGTGTCCATCAACATGAAACATTCGGAGTGCGAGTGTATAGGTTGATATGTGCAATCATTGATGCAAGCACAGTTATGCGTATTTGGGTAGACACGGGACCTAATGAATCGTTTTTAAAAGTGCGAATTGTATTTTTGCAGCGTTCATCACTGGTTGAATTCAACTCAGGGAAATAAATATAATCAGTCAAGTTGGTGGAAATGGGTAAAATTATTTTAAGCTCTTATGCCTGAAGTGAGACTGGGAAATCGAGGATTAGAGCTTAGTATGAACAGAATAGCTCTGATCCAGTACTCCATGAACTTACAGGGTTTTACACGAA
>NW_023458558.1:6452592-6455671 GCF_013731165.1 Rhagoletis pomonella
AGTTTTCTTATTAATACCTCTTCTTTACAAATAGCACACACTTACATATACTCTCACAAATACATACATATTTACTACCAAAAATTCTAGCCAACAATGTGCAAACTCAACAAAGCAACAAAATAGCTTAATGGGCAACAATAAATTTATCACCAAAGGGTCAGAACCAAAAATATTTCAATGCAGTGAAAAAAACGAATGTTACGGTGCAAAAGTAATAAATGAGCATTTTACACCGCAGCGTCGCCGACAATGGCGTTTGCACCCATTCACATACCCACAATCACACAAGAATTCACGCAAGTTGCGAGCATGCAACTGTGTGTGTAAGTAAGTGAGGGATTCTGTTCCATTTTGCGGTGCTCGTTTAACCATTTGCCATTTTTGTGTCATTAGCAAGGAAATTGCAAAATGAAATGAAATGAACATGCAACTGGATTTACTCGTACTCGCACATAAGTACATACATATATATGTCCGAGTACATACAAAGGTGTGCCACAACACGTGCGAATGCGACAAGGAGTACCTATGTACATACATATATTGTGTGGCTAGACGCTGGTTTAGTACAGTGTGGTGATCGCTTGAACAACGTAGATATGTTTTTATAGGATATCTTTGAATTGGCTTGAATAAATTCCGTAAACAGAATATTTAAGATCATCGGTGCCAATACAAAGAGTCATTGACTTGCGGATATTAGGCAGATGATTTCAACTCAAACTTGTCCATTTCAAATAGAAATCAATAGTTTTGAGTTGAGAGCCATAGCCAGGCTTGCTGATTTTACTCGAATTTAATTTTCTCTTAAGTATTTAAAAAAAGTTACACTGTACTCACAGTCCAGTCTTGCGACAAATATTAAAAGCGCATATGTATGTATGTAAGTGTGTTTGCGTTGCCGCTTTTAAGGACGAATGGAAATTAATTCAGTTGAAGTATCTTACGAACAACACAGTGGTGGCACAATTTATATTCCACTCTCTCTCCTGCAATGCACAGTAGTTCCAAACTGGAATTTAGTGCTCACAATTCACTGGAGCCTTAATTTTTCACGCAATTTGATTAATTTTATTTTTTTTTATTTATGAAAGCTAATAAAATTTGCCCGATTTTTGTTTGTTAGTATTAAACTTTTTAGAGCAAAAGGCATCAATTTTGAAGAAAATCGATTCTCCTGTTCCAGTTAATAAATGTTGCATAATAAGAACTAGTCAAAAACAATTGTTGGCTTCTCCCAAAATGTAACTATTAAAAAAAAATTGAAATGTTATAAAAAAATTTCCACCAAAATTATTATTTTTTTTTTTTTAAACATTTTTAGTTTTTGTAAACATTTTGGGTACGCAGTTTAATAGGTCAATAAGTTATAGCATAATAAAGCGCAAGTTGCTTGTGGTTAAGAGTTCGCATTGGTTTTTAATAACTCATTCGTTAACCTTTCGAGCACAACTCCATGCTAAATGGGAAATCAAGGCGTTTGTTATATTTGCACTTTATTGTATTTCAATTAACTGATCTATAAAATTGCGTACTCAAACCAAAAACAAAAAATAAAAATTTGGATAATTTTTTTTTTCTAATATTTTAGGAAAGAATGGTTTCCCTATTCGATATTTTCGTCCGTCGGAGGCAAAAATGTGTACTGGCGTCCAAAAAATATTGAATGTTCGATCAATATATGCAATACTTCTATATTGCTAGTACAATATGATCGCAATGAGTTTTCATTTCGAAATCAACGAAAGACAGCCTATGGAAATTTTTGTGATTGTAGAAGTATGCGTGTATAAGTATTTGTAAACTACTGCCATATCATAACAGGGGCGGTTCAGTGAATTTAACAAACAAACACAAATTTGATATCCGCAATGCAAATCGAGGTATTTTATATGTTGGCCGAATCCAATAAGACACGCTATTCGATTCCCTTCTATGCTAATTGACGCCAACTGGAAATGCCAAATGATGCCAAGTCCTTCTCTAACTGGTACTTTTATCCTCTGCCACCACCAGTGGCCGCAGCATTTCTCATAGATTTAAAAAAATTTATTTTTTGGTAAATTTTCATATGAATTGTTTTTCAATAAGAATTTGTTACACCGCTCCTGAGTTTTGAAAAGTAAAATTGTAATTTTGAGTACATTCTCTTATCGGATCTCTCTTCCTTTTTTCAATATGTCGGCACTCTGATGTTGGAGAATGTACTTTGAATATACTAGCAATATAGAGTTATCTATATATTAATACGCTAACATGAATTTTGTCTCCGTTCGTTTGGAGATTCTACCAAACCGATTTCCAAACCAAGAACACCATTGGAAAGGAATTTTACCGTTCAGTTTTTTTGGTTTTACAATTGATTGAAAATTACGGCCAAAACCGTCTTTTAAACATTTTCGAATTGTGTATACATGTTGCTGCAACATGTTCAATTTGACATGTTTCGCCTGTAGTTTCACTACACATTTGAAATTAAGCTTTGAAATAAAGATAAATATGAAGATGAAGAAATAAATGATAACGATGAAGTCAAAAAAAAGAAGGCAAAAGTGAAGATAAAGACGAAAATGGAGACAATGACAGATACATAAGAATTAGGGTAACTGAAGGGGTAAGAACATTTCTTGAATTTATTAAGTGAAACTTCTTTAGCGGCAGTTGGTTGGTTGGGAGTAAATTGTCGAATTCAAGGGGGAATAATGCACATGGAAATGGTTCTTAGCGGTTTTGCGGTTTGAGAATAAAAACAAAAACAAAGATGCCTAGTGGTACAGGCAAAAACGAAGATCAAAGTAAATCTAAACACTTTAAGGTAAAGGTGAAGAGGAATATGCAAAAATAAAGATAAAAATGAAGAAAAAGATGAGGATGAAGATCGATATTGTTATCGATATAAAACCCGATATTGTTATCGATATAATAATCGATATTGCAATCGATAAAATAGTCGATTAAATAACTGATTTTGTTATCGATTTAGTCATTTATATTGTTAACGATATGTACAATAATCGATACTGATTATTGTTATATTTATCGCTGAATTAATCGATTTTACAATCGTTGTATTTTT
>NW_023458558.1:6455771-6463604 GCF_013731165.1 Rhagoletis pomonella
AAGGCGCACGCTACAATTATTTTGGTACATATAATTAAAATAATCTCAACTTAGTACGATTATTTGGAAGTGAGAAATTTCTCTAGAATTATTTTTTCGCCCGTGATGTGAATTTTGGGTAAATATTTTAATATCTGTTTAGAAAGCTCGCTTGGTAGGCCAGATATAACTAGTATATTATATATATATATTTAATATATAATAATATATTATTATTACATTCGATTTATTTCGATATATATTATTATTATATTCGAAAAATATTCGCTTCATTTGATTCGAATGCGAATGTTAAAAATGATGCGAATCAATCGCATAAGCGTATGTCAGCCCTATTTAAAAAAAAAAAAATCGCTATTTATGTACTACTTCAAAAGAACCCATCAGTATGCTGTAAATACAAAACACTTCAAGGCTTGAAAGCTAAGTTTTCCAACTTTTTCGAATTAAAGTGATAAAGCCACTTTGATATAATTACGTTTAGGTGCTAAAGCACCAGAGACTTATGCAAAGATAGTGAGTGTGTAAAAATATGTAAATACATGCAAGTGTATGTATGCATATACATATGTAAACGCATACAGAGTCAATATGTAGTAACATAATATCGCCGAAAAAATATACTCCTCCAATGACAGGACTCCTACAAGGACACGAGAGGGAAAGATTTTCACGCTAACAAATGCAACTTAACTAATTTCCTTAAAGCTTTTTGTCAACCTCCTTTGAAACATTTCGAAACAAAGAAAAAGTGTTGAGTTAAGCAGCCTGAGTGCAAAGACCTGCCAAAAGCATCAAAAGAATGACAAAAACACATCTCAGAGCAATCACAATTAATTTAATAAATCAACAACTTACACAAAAAGTTTTATAATTTCACTTCAACGTCCACTCGATTGTGTCTGTTTGATGTTTTCTCACTTTCTCTCTCTCTCTCTGCACTTAAACCCGATTTTATTTTTATTCAATGTTGCCACTTTGTGAGTAATTATTCCTCAAAACGTGAGGAATTTCGGGTGCCCTTGAGTATTTTTTGAGGAAATTTTTAAGAATTTTCTCTCAACATATTTGCAGATACATAACAAATGCAACCAAAAGTTTCAAAAGTTTTATAAAGAGTGAAATACACTACACAAGCGGCTTGTCTAACATTATATATTTCGCTTGGTTTGTCAAGCCGCTTGTGTGGTGTTTTTCGCTCTTAAGCACATCTGCATTTGCTGGTAAATATTCAAAATAGTATCGATAATTTTTTTTAAATTATTTTGAACTTGCAAAATCTCGGTAACGAATGTAGAGAACACGCATTGTTCGATCATAAGGTTATTCATATTGATTCTTCATTAGATCCAGAAAATTATAGGGAAAGAGTTTTTGAATTAAAATATACTTCAGGTTCATATAAGTTTCCCAATTAAAAAAAAAATATATATATATCCACATTTCTTATATAATAATTTATTCAGATTTTGAGGATATTTCATTTGTTTTTGAGGAAGTTGGTAATTTTTTTGTGGCAACACCGTTTTTATACTTATGTTTTTTCTTCACTCATTCCACTGTTTGTTGCACAAATATGCCAAAAGCAGATAAGTGAAGGCAACTTTTTCCATTGGATTCTGCTAAACTCCGACATGTAACGAATATATTGGCGGAGACGCGAGGGAGGCGGCGTCATCAGCCGACAGGCATCAGCAAACAACAGCCAAGAGACAGCGAACTAAAGCGACAAAGCAGCACCAGTGGATGAATGGCATTGAAAGTTGGCTGAGTAGACGTAGCGAGTGATTGCAATGATAGCGACAGGAAGAAGTGAACGAAACTGCAGATGGGTACAAGCGATAAGTTTATAGTTTGCGCCCGTAAGGCGCTTTCTTGTTGTGCATGCAATTAATAGGAAGGGTATAGAAGAGTTCTGATGACAACACATGATGAGTAGAATCTTCAGTGAAATTGATACAGTGGTGAAAGTAGTTATTACAACATCTGATCCACAATCCTGTTAGTTTAACCCTTTCCGTGCATTTGTGCAATATATCGTGTATATTTAATTTTTTGTAACATTGGGAGGGTGCTAATAAAAATCGTATTAATATTTTTGAAAACAAATTAAAATTTATGAAGTTTTGAACTGCCCCGAGTAGTTTACGTAAATTTCAAAATCGAAAAAGTTTGAAAAATATTTTTAGAAGTTTATTAAAAAAAAAATAGACAATTTTATTGTATATTATATTGTGATTGCATGTGAAAATTTTAAAAATTTCTTTATACAATTCTCTTTTTATGGAGAAAATTTAAATTTTTTAATGCGAATATTAACTAAATATACTTAAAATATATAAAATATTCATGCCAGCATACATATTTCAATTATTTAATTCCCTTACTTCAAGTAGAATAGAAGTAGTTTAGAACTTTTTCAAAAATATTTTCATTGTCGCCCATATTGCAGTACATAATTCATTTATATTAATTGAATTTAATTTTTAGTCGGGTGGTAACCCTAGCAAACACCTAAATAATATTCTAAATGTTCAATCTGAAGGTCTCTTAGCCATCATACATAGCTTGCGAATAATTAATTTATATTTTACTTTTTAAACGGGTGGTAACCCTTTTCAAAATATTTACAAACTACAACATTTTTAGGCCTCTTGATATCAATTTATTAAAATAATTTTCAAATAAATAATTCCTTTTATTCAAGTTGAAATTTACTTTTTAAACAGGTGGCAACCCTCCCCCATGAGTGAGGAATCGATTCTATACATGTATCTCCATACCAAGTTCCAGTCCTCTAAAACAAATATTTCCTGCGATATATACAATGAAAAATTGCGTTCGTATGGGAGCTGCCACGCCATCCTGTACAATCCAGATTAAAGCTATCCTATAGTATTTTAAGTTGGACTAAATGACACCGGTGTACAAAATTTCATCATGATTGGTTAAGCAGTTCAAGCGTGAAAGCCTAGCAAATAAAGAAACTCGCTTTCGGTTTTATAATTTTATATAGTAAGGACAACCAAACTTTTCGTATTGTGCCGTTGCTCATTGCATAGTTTAAATAAGACATTTAGAGATTTTTTATGTGAAATAACAACAATTTTCGTTTTGTGCCGTAGTTCAGCAATACAAATCGAATTTTTTCGTTTAACTACTTACGAGTTGTTATTTATTTCGTATTTTTGCCATCCAGTCCCTACCAAATTTTTTGAAAAAGTAAACTTTGAAAGCTTAAATGAAAAGACATATTATTGCCAAATTACGAAACACAAAATCTTTAATTGGCTCTACCGAAATATATGCAATTTTGAATTGTGTCGTTAGTGCAGAGCACCGTCGATATGATATTTCACAGCCTGCTTTCTCATTCTTTCCTCACCAAATTATGAAACGGTAATACATTCCTGTAGCAAAAACGGGATGCCTAGTGCTCTTTTTTCACAAAAAAAAAAACTTTGGAAAACCCTTGTAGAAAGCGAAGCGAATTTTGAATTGAGAAATTTGACACAAATAAATATTTCTTGAACTTTTTTTATATGGAGTTTTTGCTTTTCTTGAGAGCTGTACACTAAGCTTTAGCATGAAAAGTGTTACTCATACGCCAGGTACGTGTACGTAAGAGTACGGTCGTGAACGTTGCGGCGTATGAGTAATATTATTTCCTGCTGCTATTTCATACA
Organism: Rhagoletis pomonella; assembly: GCF_013731165.1. Lineage (NCBI taxonomy): Eukaryota > Metazoa > Arthropoda > Insecta > Diptera > Tephritidae > Rhagoletis > Rhagoletis pomonella. Next base: position 6,459,458 of record NW_023458558.1, read on the forward strand.
AAAAACTATTGAACATTTCCATTCGGTCATTACCTAAATATCTACTTGTTTAATTATTCATCGATTTTCAACGAAACTAGCTTGACTTTTTTTACAAAGAAAAGAACTGTATCCAGATCCGTAATCTACGAACCCATATTAAGTTTAGGTGTTTGGCGTTTTTGTGCCATTTCGAAAGTTGAACTTTTCCTTACAGAGTTATTGGTTATTTGAAATTTTTGGAATTTATTTCTAATGAAAAAAAAAACCATAACAACTATAGCTTCATAAAAAAAAATTTTTTTTTGATTATATCACAATTTTTATCAGATCAACTGCGCTGTTAATCCGGATCAACGTTGCCGTCTTTTTATGCTATAATATGGTTTAACTTTTCTACAAATAAATATACGAGTACGAGTGTCCGTCCGCACGCACGCACATGACTACCAATTATAACAAAAAGCAACCAGGCAAACAGCGTACATTGCCATAAATTTTCTACTGGCGTAATACATAGACATATATACATATATATATATATATGTACTATACATTAAATCGCAAGTGGGCGCAAAGCGTCGCAAAAAAGAGTGACATAAAGAACTGTATTGAAATGCTGTTACGGCCTTCGGAATTTCGCACTTATCCGTTCGCAGTGTGCGCTTAGTACAGCAGATGAGCTACTCAACGGGAGCAGATGACGGGGGCTACACATCGCACACAATTTTATTGTGTGAAGTAGAAAAAATAGAGCAATGAGGCGAAAATTCGAATAACAGACGAAAAATGTCTCCGTTGAGATTTAAATTCGATAAATGCATATTCACGCAGAAACAAATTGGGGTACAAACATTCTTAATGCACTTTTTAAGTTAACTGAAGTTGGGATAGGGTACCATTTGTCAACTGTCTCCTTGGGACTCGCGCGATTTTATTCATTTATGTATTTAACAGCACCTTGTACTATTACTTTGGATGGGACGCTATAAGAGCAGCTGGTAGTTTTATTTAATACTTTATATGAAAACAAATGAAACTCCATTCTACGATTGCTTGAATTAAAGAAAACAAAAAATATTTAGTACGAGCGCATATTAGGAATTTTGATAAACATGACAGACGAACTTAGAAGCCTATGGGACTAGAAAACTAAAAGCAACTTATACTTGCTATAGTCCCAGATTTTATTTGGGGCATAACCGCCGGGCTCCATCGTTTTCCTCCTAGTTTTAATCTCTTGAACCAGAAATCCGTGGGAGATTTAGCAGTAAAAGCACTGACAGCAAGCACACTGGATGGGTTTACTAATCAGTTTTGTTGGACATTTACATGAATAAGAAGAGATTTATTACGGTTAATTTATCATAGTTTTCAGATATGCCCTTTTCGCGAAAATCATGCTCTCCGTCCATTGTTAATTGTATAAATGCTCTTGACATAGAAAAACATATAAAGTCCTTAAACCGTTTAGCGCGCTATACTTTCTTATTTTTTCAACAATAAGATTTTCTTTTTTAAAGAAATGCGAGTATGTAGCCGCGGTATATTTTATTTTGTAAATTTTTGATTTATATGCGCGTATATTTGCAAATAATAAACGCCACGCATTTTTCACAAAACGATTTGTCACTTCACATGCCAAGTTGCCTCAAATCTGAACGCCACCCCCATTCGCCATCCAAACAAATCAACAGACATGACAGACAGATAACTTAGAAGTTTATACTTCCAAATACGAATACGATATTGATTTAAACATACTTGTGTACATGTGTGCGAAATTCATGCTTGTGCCAACACGTCTCAGCACGCACATCGCGTGAGCTGTTTTACTGATGGAACTGCAGAAACATTTTACGCGTACCAATTTCGCTGTTCTACACGCCCACATAGAGTCAATCACTCATCGATACACACCCGCTGGTATTCAGTATCGCATTTGCAGTCGATAAATATGGTCCCGTCAAATCAAGTCAAATGCGTGTGGATATGCATTCAATTAACCCGCAATATTGCGCAAACAAACAATCATAAAGACAACTGTCAATCAGCAAAGGCAGTTGTTGGTGTTACTTAGGTATATGGTCGCACATATGCTGTATGTATGTATGTTTATATTTGTATATACGTGCATGCAAAGTGCCACGCAAGTACATTTTTTCTTTTTTTTTACAAAGAGAAAAACTTTTTGCCAACCTTACCATTTTAGAATAATACAAAAATATGTTTTTTTCCTTTCTATTTTTCTTTGTTGTTTTTATTTTTTATTTTTTGAAACCCGTTTCCAAATTGATAAACATCCAAACTTATTAACTTGACGAGAATTTTAAACACACATGTGTGGAAGTTTTCAGAGCTCCGCCTCTCTACTTAAGGGTAATTGAAAAATATAAATTTAACTTTCTCGCGAAAGAGTAAGCGGGCATCGGAGAACAAATGTCGAAAAGGACGAAAATATTGCTAAGAAATAGTTAGATAAGTTGAAGATAAAAGATACCAAAAACAAGCAATGAATTACAAACTTTAGAGAAAATTAGTTAGGACCGTTTCCAACAAAGTTGCTATCAAACGTGTTAAGGTAATTAGTAAAAAGGAAAGGAAATAGATATACATACAACAAAGTAACAAAATAAAATCCTATACTACAAATGCAAAAACTAATTTTATAAAAATCAAGTGTATACAAAAAAAAATAATATTGTGATCATATTGGAATACCACTGCCAATTCATCAACAAAATAAAACACCATCAGAAACGGCGGGCAGCGGTAAATGGCGTCCGTGTCGGTGTACGAGAAATGGAGAGTTGTAGGAGAGTGCACTTCCACATAAAGAGCGATCAACGTTCCAGCGATATCCCAAACTGCTACACTTAAAATAAAATTTCGTAAAAATGCTACGAAAAACTTTCGTAGTCTCGGTTTTTGCACAACGTACGAAACTTTCGTTCATAATACGAACACATTTTTAACAACGAAACAAGATTTTACGAAGCATTCGTAAATATAATGAAAGGAGTTTCGTAAAGCATTTTTTTTTTGTCAGTGAAATTTGTGAAATATTTCGTTTATTTTACAAAACACATGCGTAAATTACCGAACAAATTTCTGTACCAATAATTGTGTATATTGTACGAAGGTATTCGATTAAGCGCTGACTGTCAGTCCGTCCGTCTGTCCGTCTGTGCCACACGACAACTCGAGTATAAATTGAGATATCTTAACGAATCTCGGTATGTGTATTTCTTTTCAGTGCAGGACGGATGGTATTGAAAATCGGACAATAATCACGCCTACCTCCCATATAAAGGTAATTTTCAGAAATACGAAAGCGGCGATATTTTAGTAACTACTTAAGCCTATTCACTAAAAATTTATATTAACAATAACTTTCAGTCAAAAAATAAGAATATTAAAAATTTTTAGAAAACGGGCCGCCCAGTTATGATTACATGTGTACATATATCTCGGTAACTGCTGCAATAGTTTTCTCCAAACTTGGCACGGTTCTTGGCCTTGGTACAGCATATCAAATGGCTAAATAAAATTAAAATCGTACAATAACCACGCCCACATCGCATATAAGCTCTTCGATAAATCAGTAATCAGTTAATTTATTCAAAATTGATATTTGCAATAATTCTTTAGCACAAAATACGTTTATAATAAAATTTTGGAAAATCGGATGGCACCGTCCTCTTATGACCACATATTTTTATCTCGGTAACCGTTCGAACCACATCAAATCGGACCAAAATTACACCCACTTTATATATAACGGTAAATTTCAACGCCCTGCCTCAGGAAACTTTTCGAGAACGCCTTACATCAGAATTTGGTTGAAGAACGAACTATTTTAAAATTTGATTAAAAAACGCCCTAACTTAAAAATTTTTGAAGAACGACCTATCTCAACTGAAAATATATTGAGAAAATGTTAAGATGAGGCATTTAAGAATCGACAGCTGAGATGAGAGAGAGCATTTTTAACCAAATTATAAAATATGGCGTTCTTGAAAAGTTTTTTGTGATACAACTCAACTCAACTCAACTCAACTCAACTCAACTCAACTCAACTCAACCCAACTCAACTCAACTCAACTCAACTCAACCCAACTCAACTCAACTCAACTCAACTCAACTCAACTCAACTCAACTCAACTCA
>NW_023458558.1:6463704-6480250 GCF_013731165.1 Rhagoletis pomonella
TTTTTTTTTCTTTCTGCAGTTTGGCGACTTGGCAACCTTTCTTCACTACTTGACTTTGTTAATGGAAATTAAATGAAGGCAGTTATTTTTCTAACCTTTCTACTCATCCTTCCAACATTTCTTTCTGCTACTTTGGAGCTTACTGGCACTTTTTACAATTTTCTTCTTTTCTTTTACTACTTTCATACCTTTGCCAGGTGCTTGGCATACTTTCATCATCTGCCTGCACTTCCGTTTCTCATTAAAGATTTTTGTTGGTTTTTTATTTGTTCTCTTGTTTTTTTTTGAGTCGCCCGTATTCCTCGTTTGGTTCGGTTGAAAAATGAAGCTCTATGTTCTTCATAATTGCGTATTTTCTTGCTATTGTTGTTGCTGTGTGTTTATTTATTTGTTTATTTTTATTTTTTTTTTTGTGTTCACGTTTGTATTTGTGTTTGTGCAGGCATTGAGTATTTACCTTTGTTGTTTGCAGGCTTTTAATATTCTTAACTTTAATGATTAATTGCCTTCCGCTTGACTTCAGCCTCAATAAATGCGCCGCCCGGATTTACCTTCCGTTGCATTTTAACTTTTTTTCTCTCTGCTCGCAATTATGTGTGTACAGCTTTTCCGGCTGAGTGGTTTTCTCTTTGTGTTGCTGTGCAAATCTGCTCTTCTGTTTTAAGAACTTTTTTTTCGAATTTCGGCCTCTTAAATAAGCCTTGGTTTGTTATTTTCAAGCCTTCATTATTACATTCATTATATCGAACGACAAAGATCCAACCAAATTTCCAAATATAAGAGAAAATCAATGAAGACACGACACTAGGCACCAAATCAAGGTGTATAAAAACAAGGAGTGATTGGCAACTCAGGTCTGGTCTCTTTTAAGATATTATTATGCCAAAAAATATAAACAAGCCATTAAAAATTCACAACAAATTTTTTCAATTTGACTTCATAGGATGGTTCTTCTGATGGTTCAATCACACATTGTTGAATACATTTTGGACCAAATGTAGTAAAACTGCGTCTTTAGCTTTTCTCTCTGACATATGATTTGTTTTAAAGAGATTTCGAAATTTCAAGCATATGGAAGCGTGTTTTAGAAGGTATTTGCTTGGAATGTCTTAATTGCCTTTAGTTTCTTTAATCCATTACGGCGAATGCAAAGTCGCCTGCAAGCCATTTATCGTTATTGACATGCCCAGTATTAAAGTAATGCTTTCTAGAAGCAAAAGAGAAAACATTTGCTAATTTTCTTTCGATGTCACGTTTGTTTCCAAGAAAATCGTGATTTTTGTTGGGGCGTTCCTTATTACACACCTTTCCTGGCGTCAATATAGGATTTGTCCAAGGCGAATTTATTATACAAGGTGGTGTTGGCAGAACAAAAACAAAAATTACAATAACAAATTATACGCACATTAACAATAAGTACAAAAAATAAAAATAAATTACAACAAACTATTCATTTTGACAAAAGGTACTTAAAGTATGTACATACATACATACATATTTATTGTATTTAAAAAATCAATACAAATCACAAAATATGAATAACAGAGGTCTGTAGTGGTTTCTTATTAAAGCACAATCAGCCTTGTCACAAGTTTCATTTTCCTCGATCCAGTTCACTTTTCACTTCTGGTTTCCATGTTTTTACTAAGGGCGAAATAAAAATTTTCGGGTAAATTTTTTTCGGGTGAAATTCAGGATAAGGCAGAATATCTTTCATTTTCCATAGTGTTACAGCGCATTGTCTACTGGCGTTAACTTCGTATTTCCAAAAGTTTTTCTCATTTATTTAGTCTTTAGGGGTATTTTTAAGTAAGTAAGTAGTGCTGGTATTTTTTTTAATAAAAATAAAATTTTGGGTTGACTAAATTTTGGCTTTTATTAAAAACTCTATATATAGACAAATATCGATGTGCTAGAAAAAAACAATGCTGTATTTTAATTTAGCATACCTAGATATGAAAAAATAACATAATTATTGGAGCAGGGAAACTAAGACAAATTTTGCAGGCCTGTGTTATTAGAAACAGAGAAGCAGACCCACATTAACTGTAATCATATATGCCATCAGCTAATAATATTTGTAATTCCAATTGGTATTGGTAATGATAATGCTAATGATGATGGTAATATTTAAAATAGTGTTAATGGTAATGGTAGTGCAATGGCGATGGCAATGTTAATGGTAACGGTAATAGTAATGGTATCTGTTCGTATTCGTATTCGGGTTCTTCTAAATCCTCATCTCCGCATTCGGCTTCGGGATTCCATTCGTATTTTTCTTCGTATTATTTTCTGCATATGTGGTCATCATCGGGTTCCTACCCGTGGTCGTATTTGTCTGCGTGCTCGTCTTCGTAATTCTTTGTCCTCGTGTTTATGTTCGGCTTAGCCTAAGTATTCGTCTTCTTTTTTTTTTTTGTTTCCGTCTTCGTATTCGAGTTCGTAGTCGTATTCGCCCTCGTATTCGTCTTCGTCTTCGTGTTGGTCTTCATGTTCAATTTCGTATTCGTCTTCGCATTCATCTTCATTCCTTCCCTTAGTTGACTATTGCTATAATAAAATTATTTGCAATCTCAATATTGAATCTTCTACCACTTACATATGTATAAACATTCAGCCAACGACAAGTTTGGTTGGGATTCTGAAATCAATCAAATTAAAAATGCGCTTGGAGAGCACAACAGAGCTTTCGTTGTATAAACCGTGAGGAGGCTATGTGCACATATGTACATACATACATACCTTAACCAGTCAACATCTTATATTGTAATTAAATTTTACTTAATGTTTAAAACAGCTCAATATTTGATGCGCCTACTAGTATGTAGCTGCATATATATGTACGTATGTATGTACTTATTAGCAGTTGCCACAGAAGCCAAATATATTTACGTGCGAATGTATGTATATCCTTACACTTACTCAGATGTGTAAAGATTTGGCTGACATAAACATATGTAAGTACATGCATGTATGCTGATGAGCTTTAAGCATATAAAGCGTTGTCAAGTGCCTGCTTTTCGCACACAAAACTTTTTTAATGCGTAAACAAAAAGACGATTAACTTGAGTATATCCAACATTTTACAAACACATATGCATATGTATGTATGTACATTGGCGTGTGCCGAAAATCCGCGTTTTTAGAATTGTGATTGCTAATAGCAAAAATATGGTTCATTACTATAATGTTCTAAAGGCAGTCCGTGTGAAAGATGAAAATTTTTGGTGAATATTTTAGGCTTGTCCAAGTCCACCAAAGATCAATGTGCTAAAAAAAAATAAATCAAAAATAATAAACACATTATTTAATAAAGTTTTTTTTTTTGCTAAAAATGCAATTATCTTCGAAAGTATTACAGCCTGTTTCACTAGCAATTTAAATGGAAAATGATTTTTTTTCTGTCCATTTTCATATAGAATGAAAACAAATTAAAATCATATTTTACCTAAACTGCTTTCGTGAAATTTAATCAAAGTAAGCTAAGAAACAATTTTTTAGCACTTGAACTTTGATGGACTTGGGCGAGTCTAAGATATTGACCAAAAATGGTAAATTTTCAAACAAAATTGGGTTGTTCACGCTTGCCTGGTTATCAGGTTAACTGGTTATGTGGTTGTATTTTTTATTCAGTTTACAACAATAACATACACTACAGAATAATAATTTTTTTTCGCAGATAACCAAATAACCAGGCAAGTGTGAACACCCCAAATGTTGTTAAGTTATAAGCCATCAAAATTCTAGAAACGCGGATTTTCGGCCCACGCTAATGTACATAAATACATACATACATGATATATTTGCGTTTTGAAAAAAGTTAGCTGGAAACAAATCTAATTAAGCAAAGTTCGTAAATGTCCAAGGATTAGGAAAAAAAGCAACTGTTAAGCACTTAAGGTAGCCGGGTGAGTTGAGTAGCTAAAGAGATGTGGCTTAGCTTGCTTATGAGCGTATAATATTTCTAATTCATATGTAGTATACATATATATATGTACGTATGTGTGTGAGAATTTATGTACCCTCTAATATGTTGGTTTTGATGAAAAATATTTTCTCCATTCTTCAAATTAATTTCTCTGGCCTAAAAAAGTTGCCAACATACAAAAAATATAATTATTTGCTCACTTTACGCATAAAATAAAGCTTAAGAAAAAGTTTCGCAAGTACCTAAATAGATAAATTGGAATTGTAAGAATGTAAGTATGTCTGAAGTTAAACGTAGAATCGTTTGCCATAATCCGCTATATGTGTACTCAGAAAAAACCTCTGAATTTGCTTGCAACTGTGCATAACCACCTTCGGTATCTTCCGCAACAACAAAACAACACATATCTTTGGCTATCCACAGTCGAATGTAGCACCTGACACAAACCTTCAGGCAAGCAGAGCCTTGTAACCAAGAATAAACTGCTCTTGACGTATCGCCCGCCGTATGTAAGTACATACTTTGTTTATTAGTACTCCTAGGCGTATGCCCAGCTGTTCTGTTGGCGGCTGCTAATGCCAGCTATGCAGAGCTTTGTACATAATTTACATGCCTACATACACACTTCTCAATGAAATATGTGTGCGTATTTTTGGACCTTTCTTGGAAAGTGTTGGAAAGTTTATAACGAATTCCAAAGTCACTCACCACGCCTTAAGGGTGAATGCGCGGTTTACCGTACTGTTGTTGACAGGCGGCAGTACTTGGTTGTTGGATGGGAAATGAACGAGTTGCAAATCTACAACTGTAATTACTTAGAAAACGGGTATTCTCGTGCTCGTGAATGCTTAGTTTAATTCTGTGTACATGTGAACGTGGCTCTAATGTATCTACAGTTTGATGAGTTCGGGTTTTTGCTGAGCGTGCAAAATAAGCTGTAAAGTTTTACGGAACAATTTCTAAGTACGGTTTAGGATTCGTTCCATTGAAAGTTTGTGAAAAGTAGCAGTGCAAGGTTAAGTTAAGGGGCGTGTGTTAAGAGTTCCATATCTTCACCCCGAACAGTAGTAGTTCGGTATGAATAAATGCCATCTGTGAGTGAGTGGCAGGAGTAGGGATATTTCTCTAGCCAATTTCCTTTTCCAAAGAGAAAATAAAGAGTAATGAAGGCTACATCCCGCTGAGTCAAATGGAATTGAGGAAGTCTATCGCAATCCTTTCCAGGCTTTTGGGGAAATTTAAGCTCATGTCTTTTCCTTCACAGAGCACTTTTTGACATGTATAGGCCATCGTTGGGTCATTGGTGCTATGGTACAATGGAATGTAAGACCTTTCATTGTAGATTCGTTGAGTTTCTGAGTATCTTCTGCCTTTTGCCTGTTTAACCGCCGACATTATGACTTTGGTTGAGAATTCGGGAAGCGGATCACATTTTTCTGAGACGCATCACATTTTTCGACTATATGGAGGCAGGTGGAAATAGTAGTTAGCCTACACTCTAAGAAATTTTTGTTTAAATTTGCGCATATTAAGATAGGTAACCAGTTTCCTCTCTTAATGAATGCAAATTTAAACACTGCTTGCTTACTTTTACTTATCATATGTGTGGCGTAGGACAAATTTCAAATTTGTTTTTTGAGTTTTAAACATTTATTGTTCACATTTTCACAGTTTACACATAAAATGTTTAAAATTTCCTCTAAAAAATTTTCGTTTAAATTTACGCATATAAAGAGAGGTAACCAGTTTCCTCTCCTAGTGTGTGCAAAATTAAACACTGTCTGTTTACTTTTACATATCATATTTGTCACGTAGCGCACACAAGGGATGGGTTTTGGGGGTAAATTTATTATGATATAAGAAATTTTGATAGAAAAAATTTTCTTTTCCATTTCTAGTGCGTCATTTTGTAAGAATTTTTCTTTTTTCTTGAGAGCTCTTTAAAGTTTAACTGCGAATGAAAGCATTGTCCTAAAAATATGCAATGCATACTCACTTACTGTTGGTTTTTACACTTTACAGGCTAAAAATGTTTACCACTGATATGTACTTAATAAGCATTCGAAGATTTAATTTGCTAACTTCGAATTCGTTCCACCAAAATGAGCTACATGATAAAAATACAAGTTCAGTTAAATTTTCGTTATTCGAAGTATTAAAAAATGAGAAACCAGAAATCGACGAAAATGAATAAAAAAGTGTAAAAATTTAGTGAAGTTATTTAATTTATTTATATTAGAATTTTTTTGTAAAATTTTGTATTACTTTTGAAAGTTGAGTGCATCCTTAACCGTTAATTTTTTCATGATTTAATGATCGGATCTAAACCAAATTACGAGACGACCCTTAAGGTACCATCTTTCCCGTAAAAAAAAATAATTATTGGAATCGGTTCACGCGGTGCAAAGTTATGCGGTGGAATAAATTAAAGAAGTAAAAATACTCCGAAGAATTGATAACCTCCCCTTTTTTGAAGCCGGTTTTAAATAGTCTGAGTTCTTTGTAAATTTTATGTAAATAAAATGCAATTGATGATACTTAAAAAGTTTATTTATTTATTTCATACTGTAAATAAAACTTTCATAAATGTATTTTAAAGAGCGAATTTTCAGTATTTGCTGATGACATATATTTAGAAGTATAAACCCTTTCCCCCCAAAAATATATTCCTGCGTGCGCCCCTGGCACTTAGTATTTATTAATTGTAAAAAATATATTTTTACTTTCAAAATGTTTGTAATTTTAAACATTTCATGTGTATATTTTAAACAACTCATGTTCAAAACCAAATCTTGAACATCTTGTGCGTATACTTGAACAGATTCTGGTTGAAAAATAAACACTTTTCAGTAGTAGTTTTACATGCACTTTTTAGAGTGTACTCTGAATTCGCTGAAACTTGACATGTGCTCCAATTTTACTTAGGAATAAGGAAATTTTGTAATTAGAAGATAATTACCACGCCCTCCACTCTTGCGGGCGAAAACATTAGTTTTTATCCGATTCCGATGAAATTTAGTTTTTACTCTCTCTTTTATTAGAAAACCATAATTCTAAAACATGGGATAGGTTGGACCACTAAAACGTCTACAGCTCGCAAAAAATTGTGGGTCCAATCATTAAATGTGAAACCGAAAAATCAAGAAAACCGAAAACTACATATATTTGTACAGTTGCTCAAAAAAATTTAATGATACGCAAAAAAATATATGCAATTCTCTACAATATGCGTCTCATTTGAGGACCTGACGAATCGGTACTCACACTTATTTTTAATAAGAATCTTTACCATCTACCTTTCCAAGTCATTATTTTTTTTTTTTTATAAGAAATAGGAAATTACCAAATAAAGGATGAATTCCTGTACCTGAATTAAAAAATTGTATACCGTGGAAAAAGAAACACTTGCATCAATGGATTCAGCACCAAATGCAAATAAACTGACTGATGAAAATGTGCCGTTTGCTGGGAGGAGGGTGGGGGGGGGGGGTGAGGTAATGATGGGTAATTTTGTAGTTATGTCTTTTACTTTCGAGTTGTGCAGACTCCAAACGATGGTTTTAGTAGGAGCGTTCTCATGATCCGCTTGGTATCACGACCGGCCCACAATTTATGTGCCTTGGTGTGCTTGTGGATTTACTGGCATCAACTTGAATGTAAACTACTTATATGATATTACTCTAAATGCGACTATGTGGATACACAATGTAACGAGAGTTGCTCCTAAGAGGATTTTGCGCTTTTCCCTACTCTGTAATCTTCCAAAAAATACTATTCTTCTGAAGCACTTGGCACACCCAGAAAACCTCTACAAAACGATTTCTCTTTCGTAAGCAGCTGGTCTAGAAAGAGTGGACATAATATTAATCGCACACGAAGACTTTCGGTCTATTTTTTGTTTATAAAATACCGCCTCTTCTGTACATGTTCGAAACATAGTTTTTTATGAGGTCACGTATAAAGAGCTGGCGCAAGTATAACATAATAATGGCACTAGCTAACCAAGAGGGCTGTGCAAAGTTGCAACCAGGGTACTCAATTCAACCTAAGCTTCGAATCGCAATAAAAATATTGCACAAAAATCAAATCGAATGTTTTCTATTTATCGACTATCGACAAATCCCCACATTCGAGGAAGCTCGCTTTAATTTCGTATGTTCGAATTCTCGAAAATGGGATACAGATGGTCCAACGATGGGTATGTATACCTAGGTACATATGTACATACATATGTATTTGTTGCATTAGCTTTGAAATTTGGAGTTGGATTAAGCTAAGTTCAATAATACTTACTTATTCAAAAGAATATGATTTTATTAAAGCCGCCCACCGATCTTAATACGATTTTCAGAATTCACGTGCGCAAATCCTTCCCACTTACAGAACTGAGTTTAGCGCACCAAAAGCATTCCTTTTTTGTATCTTACTGCAAAATGCATCACTAATGGCTCGAATCAATGGAAATTATGGCCCTTAATGAGGCAGTATGCTAATAATGCATAAAATGGGTGAGAAGAGAAGCAGGCGAAAAGTCGAAAATCCGCTTTTTAAAACATTTCGTATATTATTAGTACGGTATGTATTATTGTGAGGCTGTAGGGTCTCACATGCGTAGTTATTCATGCATGTATGTATGCATTAGACTGCATCACCAAAAAAATTTGCGGTTTTTCTGACGGGATCGTAAAATTTATTATATCTGAAGACTTTCACCAAAATATTTCTGAAAAATATTAAGATTTACGCGAGCTGAATCGATTTGAAAATACCCCCAAAAAAGGAGTTTTTTATGAATAAAAATAGGTTTTTAAAGGATTTTTTGAAAAAAACGTCCCCTCAGATGAAAAAACAGTTAAGAAAATCTGCATAAGAATATTAAATTTTTTTTTCAACGGAATCATAATAATGATATTATTAACCTTTTTTTCCAAGACTGACGTAAGGAAATCTTTAATAATTATGCCAAAACTATATTGAAAAAACAAATACCTTTCCAATGATACCCCATAAGTCTAAATCGGCAAAGTATTGGTTGAGTTATGAGTCTTAAACCAATCTTTGAAAAAAGTTCAAAAAGAGCAAAAAATCTCATTATGACTCCGTTGAACATTTTTTTTTTTTAATATTTCCTTATGTAAATTTTTTAAGCTTAAACAGTTTTATTATCTAATTTATAAAAATCTAAAAAAAACTATCTTTATTCACAAAAAAAACTATATTTTTGAAGGCGCTTTTAAATTAGTTCAGCTCACGTTTATCTTAATGTTTTACCAAAATATTTTGGTGCAAGTTTTCAAATAAGTATAATATATTTTATAATTCCAATATAACAACATAACCGTCTTTTTTTTTGTATGGGCGGTGATGCAATCTAATGAACATATGTGTACATATACGTAAAAGCTTTAATGTGTTGATTGCAACCTCAATCGCATGCACAACTGAGATATACCGTTTCCCACACACTCGTATTTTGTCTTATTCCCTGTAGGGAAACCCCGAACTGGTGAACCAAATTTGTAGTTCCGTACTAGATCTTTATCGGCAAAAACGAACCAGTCCGATAGTAACTAGATCGCCACCAGTTCAAAAGCAGCGATATGTGGTACCTTTTAAAAACAATTTTAGAAGTCTGTATCTAAAATTACGAATTTAGAACTGGTTCAAAACTATAGAAAAAGGGACGCAGCGGGGGCTTGTTTACTTTAAATAGATTTTTGTTTGGCGGGTTTTTCGTTCAACTACGCTTTCAGTCTGCACGTCGCAGATGCTTTTTCATTGTTTGGTAATACAAAACTAAAATTTGTGTTAACATCTTAACATTTTGGGAGCTTCTGGAATATAATCAATAACAGTCAGCACCTCTGCAAATTCAGCTACAGCCAAAGGTATGTAAACGTGTTTTAAAATGCAAAATTTAATTTACATTCATTCAAACAAATTTGATTTCAGATTGAAAATACATTTCTCTGCAAATAATTAAAAATTGCTACCATGGTAACCCAAAAAGAAAACATCTTGTTACTTTTTTCGTTTACAACTGGTTCTGAACTATAGAAAATGGGGTGCAAAGCGAACTAGATCCCATATGTCGAATTTAGGGCTGGTTCGGAACTATAGAAAAGGTAATGCAGCGGGGGACAATTTCCAATTCCTATGACATCGCCGTGTTAAATTCGCCAGTTGCTTGCATGCAAAAGAGATTTATCGCAAACTAGTAGTGGTTCTAAATGTACTAGAAGCGCACCAGTTCAAAACTAGACATTTTCCCCACAGGGATTTCCGATAAGTAGGTAGGACCCCTCTTCCTCCTCGGTTGGCAAATGGGAACTACCTTTCCTCGCTTACACATACGAGTACGATGGTGTGCGTGTGTGGATGAGATAAATTTAGCCAGAAAACGCTTCAGCTGATTATTCAAATTTGATTCATTTGAATGCAGACTGTTTTTTTTATTTCATTTGATTTGTGCGCACTCTGCGCTGGTGCTTATAAATGTGAATGGCACTTGATTGGCTAAACACACGCATTTCGTCACCCGCAAGGCATCTTCGCATTTAACACTTTCTTCTTACCACAAAAGCAGCGTCGCACAATTTCATTTATCTTTCTAGATCTGTATTTCGTGCTGAGTTTCTGCGCATTTTCGTACATAAATACAAATACCTATTTATTTAAGTGTGTTTTTGCGTGTTGGCGGCCGATGAGAAAGGACGCCCTGTGAATCTGTAAATATGTTGGCATTTTAAAGTTCGCCATAAATTATGCTTATTAGCTAATTTATTTTGGCTGACATCTTTACGTCCTATTTGCACAATGAATTTCATTTCATTTCGTTTCATTTGCTCTGCTGCATTAATTTTCTCCTCGCACCGCATAGACACATGGGTTACATACATACAAACGAGCTCGCATACTTAAAATACTTTTCGCCGAATTGTTTATGTGGCTGCACGCGATTTCCTTTCCTTGCCAAATCTATTTAGTGTGTGAATGAATGTGTGTGCCATGAATTTTGATGACATCTTTTGTTTGCATAAATTATTAGAATGTGTCTGCCTTTTGTGGAATGCGCTGGAAGGAATCTAACAAAAAATGTCTTTAAGGAAATAGCGGAAAAAGGGTTGTGTTTTTGTAATTGGCTTCTGCGGTAGCGAGAAATATCCTATGAATGAGATTAAGATAGCTACATATACATATAGACATACATATATTGCGCCACATAATGGTTACAGAGAATAAATTAGCTGTCGTCGCGTGGTTTCTGTTTTAGTGATGTAATATTGTAAAATTATTTATGATGAATTCGAAATGTCCACGAAAACAATGGTCTCTCCTATGACTGCATCACTACAAAAAAAAAATAAAAAAAAATCGGGACTGTATTTCCATGGGAGTTATAAAATCTATTATATTTTAAGACGTCTACCATAATATTTCGGAAAAATATTAAGATTTACGTGAGCTGGACCCATTTGAAATTACAACCAAAAATGGAGTTTCTTTTGAATAAAAGTGGTTTATTAAATTTTTTTTTGAAAAAATCCCCTCTATTGACAAAACGATTTAAGCTTAACAAATTTGGATAAAAATATTTTTTAAATATTTAAAAAAGTTTTGAAAGGAATCGTAATAATGAGATTTTTGATGCCGTTTTTTTTTAACTTTTTTTTGTAAAGGGTTTAAAGAAAAACTTGAATAACTGAACCTAAACTTTTCCGGTTTAGCCTTGTGAGGTATCATTGGAAAGGTATTTTCTCAACCTTTCTTCGCTAATAAACTCCTTCAAAGAGAAGAGAAAGGTAGAAAGAATGAACTTAATGCAAAGTTGAACTAAGACGTCTTGGTATTTGAAAAGAAAGGGAAACGAATGTCTTTTTTTTTGCACCAAAATAAAAATAGTGGAAAATACCTTTCTAAAAAGTCTAAGTGCGAAAATCTCATTATTATGATTTCGATCAACATTTTTTTTTCAATTGTTTAAAAATAGTTTTACTCAAATTTGTTAAGCTTGAACGGTTTTGTCAATTGACAAAAAAAAAACATTTTTAAGAAACCATTTTTATTCATAAAAAAACAGAATTTTTGGAGGTGTTTTCAAATCGGTACAGCTCACGTAAATCTTAATATTTTTCCGAAATATTTTGGTAGACGTCTTAAATATATTAAATTCTATAATCCCGACGAAAAAAACGTAACTTTTTTTGGTGATGAAGTCTAATATATACGTCCAATTTTCAAAAAATCAGAAGAAATAGTAAACCTTCACAAATTCCTTTTCTCATGACTCAACTCTACTCGACAACTACTCGGTTAAACCATTACTTATAAGTATTTGCACAAATGAACAGATTAGAGTTTGAAGTTTATTTTATTTGAGAATTGAGGGTTAGTAAAATTATCTTTATACAAATATTTGATACTTTTATTTTTAATAATACTGTGGGAATGCCAAAATATCACAAAAATGCCGACTTAAATTTAATTTTGGGTCGTAGGTTACGGATCTGTATACCGTTTTTCTTGATCATGTCATCCTTCCAAGATATTTACATTTTAAGTTTGCATAGTGAATAAAAAAAGCAAATTTTAGGAGGGAAAGTATCCAAAAATAACAGGCATTTTATTATTATTTTTTTTTTCATATGTAAAAGCCCTGTTCTTTTACAAAAAATTCAAGCCATTAATGAAGAGAATCGATGGATAAGAACGTTTTTAATGAAATACGGAATGGCAATACACATACATTAGACCGGGTCGGGCCCCATCCCCTTCTAGTTTGAACGCTTACTTTGAGAGGACCTTAATGTCCTTGGTGAGTCCTAAAAACAACCAAATCGAGTGTAATAGTACATTGTTGTAAAGTACTGTATATCTTTTTATGATTCTTTTAGCCTAGAGTGCCTCCTTAACCTACTAACTTTATTTCTACCGCATTCATACAACTTTACTCTTCATAAAATTTATAATTTTAGTAAACGATGTTTTTTCCCTTGGTAGCCTTCAATTAATAAACAGAAGAGTTACAGTGACTGGAAATTTCTCTTTCAACTGAAGCAAATGTTGATGTTGATGGGTAAGTCATACGCCGTGGCATACTGACGATTTAAGCTGGCAGACAAGTAATATAGCAGGGAGTGGGATCAGTGTGGACTTTGGTTACTTTATACACGGTCAAAAATTTGTGTTTAATTTTTAAACCGAACTGAGACTGCCGCCTTTTTTAATCTTTCATAGTCTACTGTTTAAACCAGTCAATAATTTTAAGCAATTTTTATTATATTCTGGCTTAAATTTTAGTCCAAACTGCCGAGAAAATGATGTTTTCTATGAAATGATGTTTAAAATTAAAATCAAAAAGTTCGTGGTTGTGGCCTATATTTGGGCCCTGTTTGTATATAAATCAAACCAAAATGTTTTAGATCTGATATTTCTAGGTTTCTTATATAGAAAATTTTGTTTAAAATCTAAACCGAAATAGAAAACTTTGGGTTTAAAATTCCCTAGGTGCTATCTTTTTTTTTAAACTTGGAAGAAATTTTGGCTGTTTGAGGACTCGCCAAGGATGAAAATTTGTATGACCTCAAAGTCCTCTCGAAGGTATCTTAGAAATTAGGAGGGATAATTTAAAACTTATTTTCGCTCATATTGCATACAAAAACAAAAAAAAAAAACTCATTGCGTATCTTCATCTCACCTTTACCAAAAATTTTTGTCGTAAATTGAATTTAAGAACAGGCGTCAACACCGATGAAACAATGACAAAAATTCTTTAATTTTTCAAATTTTCCTCTGTCAAAGTTGGAATTTTTTTTTTTATTCAGAAATAAAAATGAATGTATCTTGGGGAAATGACCTGATCTAGAAAATGCTGTACCGAATTAGGTTTACTTGTCTAGGAGCTTTCTGTGTTATCATTAAAATTTGGAGGCCGGTGTAATGGATCTAAACAACTAAATTAATTGGTTTTACCAATAATCTGCGGCGATAAAGATGGCAGGTGTCGGAATCTTGGATTTACTCAATTTCATTGTGTCCCTTCTTGACAATCTTGACCCAAAGCGGAACTTACATTGGCCAACTATTTCTCCGAGTGAAAAGGTGAAGCATTATATGCACCCCTCCTAGCCTAACTTAATCTAATACAATTTTGTATAAACTATAAACCTTGAGTCCAGTTGTCATGGCTGACGACAAATAATACTAACTGAATTCAAATGTTTGAATATTAAATAGCGTATATTTACAATGCATACAGCGCAAACTTACCGATCCATAATTTTTAATGAACTTCAAGTTTTGCCAACTTAATTTTTAGACTTACCTAGAAAAATAAGAAAAGAGAGAAATAATGTTTAGTGCTTTGTGTAACTTCAAATATGATGGGGACAAAACAAAATATCCAATAAAAAAAGATAAACATTATAGAATGAAGATCGAAGAAATTTTCAAAGTATTTAATATTCTTCACAGAAACAAAAGAATTTATTTCTATCACATAGAAAGTAATGTCTAAAGAAAACTTACTCTCCATAAATAAAGTCGACTCTAAAGTTAGTTGCTGCTTTTTTGACATAAGCATATTCCATTGAAAATTATGACAAAAAGCTGCAACTAATTTTAGATTTACCTTATTGGCTATGAATTGCCATATTTTCTTCATCATATCGGCAACTTCTCAGAAAATTGTTTGTCAAAATCCCATTATAAAAATATAATAGTTTCTATAGTCACTGCTTCGCCACGGGATTTGAGCTGATGACAGAAGTGTCTAAACGAAACGAGCAACAGTAAGTAGAAAGATATTTTTTTCCTTTAATTTATCGCGGGCGTGATTTTTGTTATATATTTTTTTTTATAAGATGTAGAAGTTCATTTTTGGGGCAATCATTTGTTTTTTTTTTTTGATATTTAGATGTTCCAATATGCGGTCGACTGTTTAATGTTGTCAAACAAATTGAGGCACCTGCAATTTTATTCTGATATAAAATGGCAACTTTGCGAAATTTTCGTTTGAAAGCATCCGTATCTGTGTATAGTGGTTGCTCAATTTTAGTTGTTTTCGCATTTTGTTTTACTTCGACAAATGTGATGATGAAGAAATACATGATAACGATTAAGACAAAAAAATTAAGGCAAAATTGAAGGTAAAAACAAAAATGAAAACAATGAGAAATTTAATGAAATTCATTAACGAAAATATATTTATGTGAAGTTTTGACGTTGCCGAAATTTATGTTTATCGAAATTTATCGAGCTATCCATGTTTATTTATTTATCGCAACGTATCGAATTATTCAAAATAGAACAATGTTTACTGAGTTGTCGAAATCTATAGACACTGAAACTTAGTTGTCAAAATTAACGGATAGCTATTGAGCTCAAAAAATCGATGGTGTTATTGAAATTTGTCAATTTAAAGAAATTTATCAAGTTATCTATATTAGCAAATTATCATTGTTTATAGAGATAATGAAATTTAGCGAGTTATTGCAACGCATCGAGTTCTTTCAACTTACTGAGTTACCGATATAGATTTAACAATGTATTTGTAATTTTCAAAATATATCGAGTTATCGTATTTCAAGGTTATATAAGTTTATTGAGTTAGGTATCACAGCTTTTTCATATTTTTTCTGTGTTACCAGAGTGTAACAAGTTGTCGAAATTTGTCAATGGGTTTTGAAAAGTATGGAGCTATGTAAATGTACCGATTTATACAAAGTTTATCGAGTTATCGCTCTCATAGACGGACGCTGTAAGCGGACATTTTCTATTAGCGGACGCATTATTGGCAACGACTAAACGGACGCGGACACTCAAATATGTCTAGTTATAAAAAAAGTCTTCCATAAGCGGACGCGAAGCTGCAATAAGCGAGCCATTGAATCATGAAGTTACCGAAATAAATCGAGTTAACGAATTTTGTTGAATTATCGGATATGGATGAAATTGCCGACATTTATAGGCAATCTGGAATATATCCAAAGACCTTGAAAGATATAAAAAAATGTAGTCACGTTTTAGTATCAAAGCAGGAGACTTCCGGTAAGTAATTTCGTACCTTATAAGCAGCGAATGGGTTTTTAGAACCTAAAAACCTATAAAAGAGGCAAAATAAGATAATGAAATAGGCTGGAAAAGGCAAAGTAAAATAGCAAAGAAGGCAAAAGGAGGCACTAAAAAAAGACAAAAACATAAAAATAACATTGGTTTACAGGAAAATAGTTCAACGGACGCCACTACATATCCAATTCCTATATAGAATTGCTTGCTGATTCCGAAAATCGAGTTAATTTTTATTCCATGGGTATTTTTTCAAGATATTTTCAGGTGTACATGGCGTATGAGTAACATTCTTTCCTGCAAATTTTTCTTGCAAAAAATCATTGCGCTTTTTCATTTGAGTTCTAATTACTTCTTTATTTATCCATCGCTTTTCTTCATTATCAACTTGATTTTTTTTTTTTTGTTATAACAGAACAGGCTTTAGCACAGCCTTGAATATACCAAATGTGCGCTCGACGTGAGTTGATACACGTGGCGCCGAATTTAAAAATATGGAACGTTTGAAACTTTTCAGGAATAAGGGCTTTTTCCTCGCTAATGGCAAAAAAA
>NW_023458558.1:6500250-6518576 GCF_013731165.1 Rhagoletis pomonella
TGTAGTTTGAGTTTCCTCTGGAAGATTTCCACGTATTTGATTGCAGTTTTGAGCTAAATGTATATGGCGTCAGTTGAGCGCGATGCAGATGTTTTTTTGTTTTTTTTTTGTTTTTGGTAAGGAAATGTGGCCACTCTGCGTTTCTGCGTGTATGACCTTGTGAAGGGCAAGGTCAGCAATATCTTGCAATGGGCAGTTAGACTTATATAGTAGAAAGTATATAGTTTATGCGCTTTTAACAACATTAACAACTACAACACAGTTACATGGACTATATATTTAGTATGTAATTATGTGTGTGTGTAAATCGTAGTCGTAAACTTGCTACTCAAAAGTTTCGCCGACAAGTGCGTGAGTAAGCGAGCGAGTTGGTTGGCAGTTGTTAGTTTCATTGCTTTTGTAGCGAGTTATTAGCCTGCTCTTGTGTTTTGTGGGCATCAACATTCATTTTGTTTGTCCGGCACGTATTTAGTTTGTACTTCCGTTAGCACTTTAAATGATCTGCTGCTTTTAATTTCCTTTTCATTTCCTTAATGCGGGGAAAGATAGTTGAGGCTTTCCGTTGCTTTTCGATAAAATACTAAGACTTAAAAATTTAACAATTGCACAAAGTTTTAAATTTGCAGTTTGTGAAATTTAATTTTCCTCTTTTGGGATCTACAAAGCTTTTTAATGAAAAGTTGTAAATACAATATTAAAATCCAGATTAACCATTTATTTAATTTACAGCAAAGGCAAGTAGAGTCTCATGCACTAGTCGAAGTGAATTTAGGCAAATTAACTTTTACTCATTTCTATACAAAACACCAAATAAAATTTGGAAAACCTGCATCAGTCTCTCTATAAACCCAATTATTCTACCCAAAGTTCAGCACGCCTAGGTCTATTCACGAGCACGTTACTTCACATTTTGGCTTCAATATTTCAGAGATCTCTCGATATTCCAACGGTTTCAACTCCGCATAGTCTGACTTCAAGCCCGGTTTAACTCAACATAAAAAAAGGCAATTTTAGTTTATGAAGACTTATATGGTACGGTGCTCTACTCAAATCTAACTCAAAAGCGCTCAGATGTCTGCAAAGGATTCAAGGAAGCACAGATGTTACTTACTTAGTATATCTAAATATGTACATATGTATGTATAACCCATTTTGCTTCAGTGAAGTATACTGACATATCAAGATATCTTTCTCAAATGAATATATATTATTTGCAATACATACATATTTTATTGTGCGTTTCTTTGCTGTCATTCATTCCTGGCTCAAACGACCAAAAATTCCACAATCGCAAAACTCCCTCATTTTAGTTAATTCGTTTCAAAATTTAAAGACATTTACGTAAATTGAAAACACCCATTTTCTTGTTTTTTTTTTATTTCATACTCATTTTGCATTTCCCACAAAACAGAGAAGAAAGATATTTACAAAGTGAAACTAAGAAAGTACACTTGCTGAAACCTATATTCCAGCTAAGCTCTTTTCTCTCATATTTGTCTATGATTTAGATATTTGCTTGAGTGAATATTACGTCCATTCATCTTATCCAACAATCTGCCCTATCAAATTTTGACAGCAACAATCCGTAAGCTGGAAAGATATACCTACAAATGTGCCAAACATTTAACTAAAGTTCTCCCTCAGCAGCTAAGCTTTATTTTTCCGCATTTCATTTCATGGATCAACAAAAATTGAGGCGTTTCCTTGAATTTCATTTAGTCGACGATTATATTGATAACACCCCCACGGGAGCGCTTCATTATCGTCACAATTTCTTGGCCAACTTAATGTTGTTAATGTATAAGTTATACATACATACATATATCTAAGTATGTGTGTATGTACATCTGGCGACAATTTGGCAATTTGCTTGTGTGTTTGTGCATAGGCATAGGTTGTGCATTGGCAGAACAGTTTCAAAAATAACACTGGTTTACATAGCAAAAATGTTCCGTCGATGCCACTATCCAATCCCTATGTAGATTTGCTCGGTGATTATATGGTTTATGGAGAATTTTATTAACTTTCTTTAGCCGTATTTTTTTTTTTGCATTAAGATTGTTAAATTGGTTCGTAAGATATTGGTGATTATTTAAGTGGCAGCACCTTTTTGTTTAGAGCTGAATAACGGTAAACGAAAACGTATTCATAGCAAAAAAAAAAAAATTTACTCGATTTTCGGAATCAGCAGGCAATTTACGTAGAAATTGGATAGTGCAGTCTGGAGAACAAAAACCAAACTAAAATTTGTGATCCAGTGTATTTAGTGAAGTTTTCCGCCATTCATGCAAATAAAATTTAATAAGCAGATTGTAAAATCTACCCTGCTAGCGAAACAAATTCTACATTCATTGATAAAATCTGGTCCCCATTTTATGCCTGCTACATTCATTTTTATATCAGTCTCCGTGACATTGCGCGCATACATATCTACATATGTATGTTTGTATGTATTTGTGTAGCCTAAATGTTGTTTATTTCCTCATTATCGTATTACCGAAATTATCCCAATTCATTTCGCTCGGGTCACTATGATAATCATTTATCAGTTTTGGGTCAAGCAACCTGCCCAAATGTCCCTTAATTTTCGTTGTAATCTGATGTAATTATATTGGGGCGTAATGGGTATTAAATACATACATAATTTAAATGTATTTAAGTCTTGAGTTAATGAATACAACTAGATTGGAAGATAAACATTTGAGCTCTTTAATAAATGTAAATCTAGTTTGATTCATTTGGCAATGAGGTACATATATCGATTTGAAATAGAAGGACTTAGCAAGGCGAAATTTATGCAAAGTATAAAGTTATTTGTTGCTTAGCAGCTATAACTTTCACCATAAAGGACTGCATGAATTCATTTAAACTTCTAGCTAAAAAGAGTGCAGTAGATTTGAATCGTTTATTTTTATACTACTATTCGTTGGGAAATAGTATCTAAAATACTCCATTTTAGTAATTCGTTGTATCGCGATTTTTAAAGAACTTTGTGTGTCCGTTCGAAGTGATCTTTTCTTTACGGAATCTTAGCGTACATGAAGTCACTTGAGTGCCTCTGTACTGGACAAGACTGAAGTTTTTACCAGTTTATACAGTAAACCTCGTATCTTCCAGCCCACCAGGGATAATTTGACGCTGATTAATACTGCACAAATCCCACCTCGTACATTTAAGATTTCTGATGGAAATTGGACACGCTTCATCAAAACTAAGGGACTATATACATATATAAACTAATCTAAATAAAATGTGAGGTCAACAAAAATTTATCGAAAAATTCAGCATTTGTCAGTTATGTATGACGAGAAGCCATGAAATTTCAAATTTTGTGAGGCAGGTATGCATGAATTTGGAGTTTTTATTGCACCAGTTTTTTTTTGTTTTTTTTTTTAAATCAACAAAAAATGCTCCCAACGTTTATCAGCTTCAGTAGCCATCAAATGCCCTTTATCTGCGCTGTTGGCAGCACACCCACACAAATAGAGAAAGTTCTTGCTGGCAGCGCGCTCAAGCAAATGCATGTTGTGTTGCATGCAAATTTTCAGGTGAGTGGGTGCGCAGCAGCAGCTATTTAAGGACCATCTTGTTTTTGGGCACACCACACTGATGGGCGACGCAAATGGGATGGACGCGCCAGTGAACGTGAATGAATTTATGTACATACAAACATACATATACACATGTGTGAGTGCGAATGGCGTCTGCAATTTGTCACGTAGTATTTTCGCCATTCTACACCAGCGGCAGAACCACAAAAGCAGAACAAAAACCAAATAGAGAGCGGTGAGAAATAGGAACAAAAGTGGCATTTGAATGAGTTTGGGTGCCTGCGCGAGTGCAACTATGTACATATGTGTGTTTGCCTGTGGTTGTGGTGGTGTTGCACACGAAACCCCTTTCATACATAGACATTGTTATCTACAAATCGTGCACCAAATACACTTCTGTTTGCCGCATGCATCCACAAGTATCTTCAGTCACTTTCTGTGGTCCGACCGAACCCAGCAGCAAAAGTGAATGCATTCGCAGTTCCAGCAACGTTGATGGCAAAGTAGTTAAGTAATATCTATTGATCCCTTGCACGAATATTTCCCATTTATTTTTTTTTGTATCTCTCTGGTTGCACTTAACTCGCAATTAAAACACATTCCCAAGCTAGATAGTGGAGAAGTGTGGATCTCTTTACACTATGCGGCGCCTTCGTACACCCAAACCAATAAACACATAACCGGTGTTGCACTATCTACATATAACTGTGTGCTTGCTCACTACCATCTGCTGGGTATATTTGTGCCATAATTATTTATTGTATATTGTATATGTATGTATATATACTTATACTTGCTGTCGCCTACACCCGCACTCTGGTGCCAACGATTTGTTATGGTCATGATTTAAGTGAAAACATCCTCGCCTCCTCCCCCATTTTAGCAAATATTTATGCCTGCGTATGTGTTTGAGTGTATGTATTTATAATTGCCCCTAACATCGCTCCCAACTATTAAGAACTGTTTACATTTGTCCATGCATATACTAGGTATGTGCTTCTACGTTTGTGTGAATGTGCGCTGACTTGTTTTGATGCACTTTCACTTAACCACATTCACACTTCGGCATTTAACATAATTCTGCGTACCCACTCGTATCATTGCGCTGCTTTTAAAGCCATGTACACATGTATATGTATGTATGTCTGTATGTACTATGTGACTACATGCCTTCATTGTAGGTAGACAAAAGTACATATATACATACCAGGGATGTTAATTCCCGGCATCCCAGACTCTTTTAGGTTTTGTCCTTGAAATTTCGCAATATTTGTTTTTGTAAGAATTACAAGTTAAGGATTTATATAAACTCGATAGCATTCTCTCATTTCGTCCTTCTAACTTTAACAGCTTAAAATATTACCTACTCGTATTTGTGAATCCAAAAAAATTTTTTTTTTATTCTAAAGAAATTTCTTCCCTAATTTGGTACCCAAATTTTTATTCTACGTTGCATTCAATTTTTTAGATAATTTTTGGAATCAATCATATCTTTCAAAGTCCTTTAAAATAAATCTTGACGTCAGAGGAAAAAAAACAAAATCGCCGCTTTAATATAAAAGCAATTTTTTCGCTTTAAGTTGTTGAAAAGTAATGAATATTCAAATCACAGGACTAATATCGGGATGCCGGAGTTGTGATAATTACATCTCGAAAATCGCGGCATCGTAAAAAGTGAAAAAAATGAACATCCCTAATACCTATGTACATGCGTACACGACTGCGCTTGGCTTTGCTAAGCTCACTCTGTGCCTGAATGTTCATAAAACCGCAAAACAACAAACAGATAAATAGTATTCAAGTGCAGTCACAGTTATATTCTCGTCCATGGAACTATATATATCAGCAAGCGCATGTGCATGTGCATGTGTATATTTAGACACATAAATATATATAGTCAAATACAGCTACATACCCGTACATAGCCATTCAAAGTTGTATTCGCACTCAACATAGTACAACAAACAACAGCTAAAAGGCGTGAAAGATACTAAATAAAATATATCGAAATAAAGTGCTTTTGATACGCTTGGAAAACTGGTTGAGGGTAATTGGTGCATTGTGCTAGCGGAATACTACCAGTTTTGAAGCGTTCACTGTTATGTATATTTTTGTAGTATTTTTTTTTTTTTTTTGGCAGAGTGCAATACGCTAAATGTTTGCACACAGATGCTATATGTGATTTGTGAAATCTCTTAAAAATCACTGATTAAAGCCATGAGATTTAGATACCAATCGAGAGTTTACACTCGTGTTTTGTTACTACATATACATAAAATTCTTCAGTTACAGGTTTTACAAAAGCGAATTTCTCTTGGTATAAGGTTAAATTGGTGGTGGCATAAACATAACCATATAAAACAGCTGCTCCAACCAACCTTATGGCCAACACTGTATTCGATTAGTGGTGCCACACCATAACGTCATAGCCATAACCATAGCCCTAGAGACCAACTGAATTTCGGTTTTGGCATCAATATACATATTGTAGACCGGGTCGCGGAAAAACATTGCTATTCTTTTTAGTGGCACTTAACCTGCAATAATCAGAAAAAAATAGCGTTGTAAAAGTAACGAAATTTTGGATATCCATATTTATCCTTTACTAATCCAGTCAACACCCGTAGCATAAGAAAATATCGTTCGCACACATGCATACATATACATTAGAGTGGTAAAAAATCGAAAATTTTTTTTCTTGCAGAAACAGGTGGTGGCACCAAGCTTTACGTTTGTAACTATAAATTTAGATGATGCTCATGAAATGTTTACTAACTAAATTTTACTCTAGATTTATATTGTACATATATTAATTAAACAATTGGCTAACCAACCTAACACCATTTTAAATTTAAATTAGCTAAAAAAATATTACCAGCTTCTGTTGTCAAGGCAACACTAGCTTTTAATAAAAATCACAAATTTATGATTTAGTAGCGCATTTCAAGGTTGTTGAGCATCGTGTATTGGGTACAGTTGAAAACTTAAAGTTTGTATAGATATTGCAAATACCAAAACGAAACAACTAAAATGCGAGTAATGAACAGAGCTGGGCGATAAGGATTATTCGAGTATTTGATTGCATCTAGGATTAACGTTACTTTAATCGCAATTTCAAAAATTATTAACTTAGGATTGAAGGCATCTCAGATAACGATTACAGTAATCGTAATTTAAACTCTTTTAAAATTATAATTACTGTAATCGTAATCTAAGTCCGTCGATGAATGATTACAATAATTTTAAATTTACAATTTTTTTAATAATAATTTTTTGAGTAATCTTAAACGAAGTAATTCTATAAATTTGCGAAATATAAACGCGCGCTTAACGTTAATATGAGGATAATATATATTTATCTAAAAAAAGACAGTCAAATAAAAGAAATTAATATTAAGATAAAAATAATAAGTAAAGTAGTTTGGGCGAATCTAAACTTTGTATAACCGTCAAATAAAACAATACAGCATTATCATTAAAGTCATCCCAGAGCTGGGCGATAAGGATTACGATTTCTAAACGACTACTACTACTACTGCAATCCTACAGTAATCCCAACAAGCTACAAAAACAAGATTACCGATTACAGTAATCCTTCATTGAACTAACTTAGATTGTAATCATTCGTCGCACGAGCTTAGATTATGATTACAGTAATTGTAATGGTGAAAAAGTTGAAATTACGATTACTGTAATCGTAATATAAGATGCCTTCGATAAGCGATTACCGCAATCCCAATTTAATAATTTTTGAAATTGACATTAAAGTAATCGTATTCCTAGATACAATCGATTACATATGTAATCCTTATCGCCCAGTTCTGTAACAGGTTGACCAAAATATTATGTTAAATTAACCCTTTCCCTGCATTTGTTCAATGTATTGTAAATTTAATTTTTTGTAACATTGGAAGCGTGCTACTAAAAATCGTAAAAATAGTTTTGAAAACAAATTAAACTTTATGAAGTTTTGAAATGTCCCGAATAGTTTATGTAAATTTCAAAATCGAAAACGTTTCAAAAATATTTTTAGAACTTAATTTAAAAATAGACCATTTTATAAAATTCCAGCGACGCGCAAGTTGTGGTAATTTACTGTAAAAAAATACGTGAAAGTCAAGTAAAATCACTAATAAAAGCGCATAGTATGGAAATATAAAAGGCATTTCATCATACAAAAATGCTAAAATTAAACTATAATGATTTAAAATATTTTTCCCGAGTGGTCAAAAAAAAATGTACAATTTATTGTACATTTACACTGAAAGGTTGTAGGTAAGTGTCTTGTACAATATATAAACGAAAAACTGCCCAAAATCAACTTAAGCACCAATTACTGGGCTATGTAAGATTACGGTTTTCTCGTTTAAATGTGTACGATGTTCAGGCTCGATATGATGGAAATGCCCATAAACACAAGCACAACACCATGCCTGTCTTAAATTTTAGCGCCTTGTAAGCTGACACTCAACAAAACGCAACCAATATTTTGATTCCGATTGAATCAGCCTGACAATATTTTGCATAAAATTAGCACATAATGGCGATGCCATTGTCGGTCCCCTTTCTCCTTATTTGGGTCTAAGTATTTTGGTAAAAGTGATTTCGCACAAAAATGCCACTTTGCACAGCAAAAGGTTTTCCTTTGTTTACTGTCAATCAAATTTACATTCTGCAACAAACGATTCTTCGTCACCAGATGGAAAAGAAATATTACAAATCCGATCTATTTTATATGAATAATAATTTGCAAATGCCAGAAGCAATGTGGCCCAAATTTGTCGGATAGATGTAAGTGAGTGAGAAAAATGCCTAAATTGGTTCAACGTTTGAAGGATTTTTCAGTTTATTCAACTTTTTTTTATACCTTTACAATACTTACTTTCCAAGCACGCACAGCTGGTATTTTCGGAATTCGCTCTAAACTAATATTTCTTTTTATGGAAGGTCTGATGACCTCTCTGTTTCTATTTATTTGATTTCATTTAGTTTGATTACACTCGACGCCAAAGCCAGGCGAATGAAGACTGAGTCAAAAATGCCCAGCGAAGAGTTGCAGAACAAAAAGTGAATAAAATAGAAATAATATTTTTATTTCTTCTATTAGCTGACGCCGCACACAATCACTGCTGCTGCTGTTAGTTTTGTTCGATGGCATGGTTTAAGCCCCTTCACTTAGCATTCTATCTACTTTAGTAGGCGACCCGCCATTCTGTAATCTCACATTTCTAGCATCAATCCAGCTGGAAATTCAACTGCGACGGTTCATCTCGTCTTCATCACAAATCTTCATACGAAATTTGTGTGTTTTTTTTCAACTCCTGGGCAGCAGGCTGCTGGCTGCTGGCTGCTGGCAATCTGCCATTGGCCACTGCCAATATAAATTCTACTTTATTGTTGTACTGCTCAATACATTTTCCTCATAGTGCTGCTAATAGGAAGCACATTTACATACATACTAACTCGCATGCACACAAGTAAAAGTAAATCGGAAAAGCTTAATCTACTCATAGAATCTGGCGCATACTTGAGAAAAGTGTATAAGCTCTTTACATAAAGGCATATGTATTGTTAAATATACATACATACCCTACAGGGAAGCCCCGAACTAGTGAACCAAGTTTCCGCATCCATACTAGAACTAATCCCTTCTGTCGAATTCAGCACTCGTTCGGAACTATCAAAAAATAGATGCATCGAAGGGCGAGGGGACCCTTCGTAGAACATCGCAATGTTACATTTTCCAGTGGGCCAACATGAAAAAGGGAATTAAGGGCACTAGTGCTTTTCCCCACAGGGAATGCTTTACATACTTTCACTGGTTTTCGTATGTGTATGTGTGTGCAATTGAATTTATTATCGCTGAACATTCCATCAGCTCAGCGCGGGTATTAATGCGAGTTCAGCCACGTACATACATTTATACATATTTATGCTTATATCCATAAAATTCCATAGGTACATACCCTGCAGGGAGACGTTAGCTAACGCTAGTCTGTGCCCTAACTCTACCAGTATGTTTACATGAACACTAGTGCTAACTATTAACTGTACACATATTTTGTTCGAAAGAAGCTAACAACTTTTTTGTGGCGATGGCCGCAGACCTGAATACCTCTGCATTACAAGTCAACTAACTTGTATTTAACTACTATTGAACATAATATATCGATAACAAAAAAACAAATACATTTTTAAATTTTTTACTTGTTTATTACTTTACTTTATTTAATATTACATTTTCGTTTAACTCCTGCATGACTTTACAACTCACTTTAAGTTTGTTTTGTCATAGCTAATTAGAAGTTAGATATTTATCGAAATCTCGCTGAAAGGCTAACTACAAGTTGGTAGTTTTAGTAGCAATGTGGAACAAAAAAGAACTTAAAAAATACCTGGAGTGCGAATATATTAGGTTTGATAGCTGTGCTTCTTACTCCGTTTCCAATTCGTCTCGTCGAGAAAAAAATTTTCATGATACAAAAATCTGATTATTGCGGCTAAATTTTTTTCTCCATATTTTGTACGCTATTTCCAAGAAATATAGGCACAAAAAACGACAAATTTTCAAAATTTGAAGAATAAATATTTAGCCGCTGAACCTACTCATATTTTTGGAAAATTAAATCTTTTTTTTCTCGAAAACCCGAATTAATCTAGTAAATCTGAGTATGAGGTATTGTTCGTATGGCCAACAGCTGTCAAACCTGGTATATGCGCACTCCATCTTTTTTTTTTTGAATTCCACAGTGTAATTGACAAATTTTCCCTGCAGGGTTCATACAAAGATCCAAACACTTACTCACGAGTATATAAATATGTTCGAGTGTACAGTCACCAATATTTTCTCTCTGATGCCATGTCATTTCCTTTTGTTTTATTAATTCTTTTCATTCTTTCTACTGATTATTCGAAACGGGGGAAATCCATCATTATTGATGAAATAATGGTAACAATACGATCCGGTATTATTGCATTATGGCAATATTCGCTTAACACTCATTCGTGCTTTTGAAGTAGTGGCACACTCTGGTTTTGTTTCTCTACAACATAAACACACACGCCTTATCCCTCAATAGGGCATCAAAAATTCGAGTAGCGCGGATGGCTTGCCTGGAGCGCAGCTGTAAATGCTTTTTAGAAATTCATTCATGCAATAAGGATATTGCTAATATATATACATACATATATGTGTGTGTGAGAGCTGCTTGATTGCGGCAGCGAGAAAGCGGAGCATGGGCATCAAAAATGAAATGTGGCGGGGGACGTTGCGACATGAAAGGGGCAAGCAATTTCATTTGTGTGCGGCGACAAGTTGGAATGAGAGAGGCACTGCATTTGGCTGTTGCGTTCATGGAATTTTTATTGAAATTATGTCGAGAAGAATTTCCAGCTTACACCAGGGATGTTGCGCATAATCAAGCAGGAGAAATTGGAATGGGTGTACGTATGTACATATCTCGGTAAGTATGTGCCGTCAGAATAGGGAAGGAGTGTGTTGCTAGGCGTTATGTGATGAAGCGAAAAGTGTTAATACAATTTAAGTCAATACTTTTTATTGCCTTATCACTCAGCTAGTTAGTCAGCGCAAAAATGGCTGTTAAGCTTAAAATGCCAGAACTTCTAGACCCAGCGAAGTATCCCAAACTTAGTAATTGCATTTTTAGCAGATTACTTAAAAATGCTGTACAAAGAAAATTTGGTATTTTTCTGCAGAGTTAAGGGCAATCCCAGTGCATGGATTTGTCATTGAAGCGTCAGCAGATATGTTCTCCTATCATGACATAACACAATATGGATAGGGGAACTATCGCTTCAATGGTTTCTTGTAAACCGTTTCTTGTTGTCTATTCCCCGGCGTGAGAGAACTTTTTGTTTACTACGAGTGCAAGATCAGATGTGTACGCGATAACTTTACAAACAATGTTAGCAATTAAAATACTCTCCATTGCTTTAAGGCTTACTTTGGGGAAGCGATTGGCTAACATGGCCGTCTTATCTGAAAACAATGAGGTATAAGGCAGATTTATTTAGAAATTTATTTTAAAGAGGGCTGCCATATGTTTGAAAGAGGAATACCATTTGTTCAAAATAAATGGATGTAATCAAAACAGGAATGGAGACCTTTGTTTGGAAAATATTTTAAAAGAGGTTTGCCACCAGTTAAAAAGTTATATTTAATTTAATCAATAAGTAAAATGAAACATTTCAAAAAAACTATGTCAAGTCAAACAAAAGATGTTTAAGAAAGCTTTATTTCGAAAATATTTTTAAAGAGGGTTTTCCCCTGTTTCAAAGTTTAATTAAATTTAATTAGTTATTTCGGTCATCTAGAGATCTAGAGGTCACGCTAAGGTCATCTCAAAGTCAAATTCAGAAGAATTGTATTGAATTTTCAGGTTTATGCAATGCATTTTTCTCTACTTGACCTCAAAATAACCTTAAACCTGACGTGATGGAGTTTAACAGACCTTGGGTTCGCAGTCAGTGTATCGAGTAAGGATGGAAATTCCGCGTCTAAACTTAACCTCAATAAAAGTTGAAATGGAGGAAGCTGCAAGTTTTTAGTGGATTTGAATTCAGTAACTTTTTTTTTGGTAATTTTCTCTTCCTCTCCCGTTTTATCCACGTTTTTAGCATACGTCCTCCTGCCTACGACAGGAAATGTGGAGACACAAACCAACTATTTCCTAGTCAAAATACGAAGAGCTAAAAATTCATGCTGCGAGTTTTTACCGCTTCTCTGAAAACCCCTGATGAACTATTTAAAGTGTGCAAATTTCATCCTTTGCGCGTGAAATCCAATGCTTTTCTTAAAAGTAGATTTTTGGGTCAAATCTGGTCTATAAAATATTACGTCTGCCCACAGGTTCTATGGCGCCAATAATAAAATAGTTCTAATTACTAAAAATTTACTTCCGCCATATAAATAAAAATATTATATCACATTTATGTAGGTAAAATATTTTTCAAGCAGCTATGTACATATATTTCACAGGTCCGTTATTCGTTTGTATAAAAGCAGGTCGCCGTTGTTACCCGCCTCAATCGCGTAGAATTTGCTCTCATTTTCTTTACTTATTCACATTCACATTCCTTTCAGTCAGTTTCCATTTGTGAGATTTTCCACCTTTTAGCTTTTTGTTTAATATTAAAATGCTTTTGTTTGTTGTGCTGCTTTATTGGCAACATTTTCCCACCAGAAACGACACAAAAAGCCGAAGTGCAGTAAAATACTAAAATAAGTGCACAACTCGCCTGCTTATGCGCTACTTGGCAACGCATACGATTTGAGCGAGTTTGAGCGCAAAGTTGTTCTAAGTATACATATATAAGGTTGCCAACCAGTTTTCTCGCTCCTTATCGTCGATTGCTGTTACTTTGCGCAAAAATTGCGACCGATAGATAGCATCATTGTGTTGGTGTTGTTTTTTAGCTAAATTGTTTTTGCTATTGTTATTTGCTGCTTGCGTACCAAGCGACACTATCGTACTTGCCCGCTTGCTTCTTTTGGCACCGCTGTTGGCCATGGCTTCAGCCGGGATTGCTGATTGTTGTTTTTATTGGCTTTCTTTCCCTTTGACATTTTTGTTAGTCTTTTTTTGCCTTTTTTATGCTGTTGCTGTTGTTACGCTCTTGTGTGGCAAGAATTTAATCGTAATTTGAGGATCATTGGATCACTTTTGCAGTTTATGGTTCTTGAAAAATTCAATTTTCCTACGCCGCTGGGGCAATTACGTTGGTGGTGGTGAACGGCTTTTGTGCCTGTGTGTGCGCGCGCGCTCCCCTACAAGACATTGCTGAGTACTTTAGGCAAAAATTCTCACACATTTACACTTTTGTTTTTGTAGTACGGCATAAATGAGTAGTTTGACTATTAGTACTGAGGACTTTCTGATGACAACATTGAGGGGAAAGTACTCAATTTTTTCCCATGGCCTGAACGAAAATGGGGACTTTGATAAGCACTTTTGTGATTAGGGATAATGATAATATGAGTACTCATATGATACTCAGCTGTCTTGTAGGGTCCTGATACGTGTACGTGCTTCATTTGCACACATACATACCACACTCAACGGTATATGCGTGTGTGCATAGTGAAATTGCTACTTTGTCGCTTATAAAGAACGGCTTTCAGCTTAAGCGCTGGGAAAATATTTTCAAGACCGTTGATAGCAGTTGATTGAGTTTAAATATCAATACACCGCTAGGCCTTTACTCCTCCTCTTTTTTATTTTAAAATCTCGAAAGGCTTAGTGGATTGTGTGGCCTCTTATTTGCTAGAAAGCAGCAGCAAAAAACATATCCTGCATTAAGTATGCGTTGCATAATAAAAAGCAAAAGGCTTTCTCTAGATTTTGACTTTTATTACTCGAGAGTAAATTATTATGAGCAAGAAATACTTATTATTTTCGACCTTTTAACTATGAACACACAAATGTAAATCTTTGGCGTATTTTTTTGGGCTATGAAGTTCCGAAAAATCCTGTAAATTTCAGAAAAAATTTCAAAATGTCCAAATATCTCAAAAAAAAAAAAAAACGGAACATTTAGAAAAATCAAAGCCGAAAAATCAAAGCCAAAAATAAAACACAATTGTGAAATGTCTCAAAAAATTCCAAACTAATACGAAATATTTTCTAGAATTTCAAGAATATCTGGAAAATTCCGAAAAGTGCGAAATACCTCGAAAAATCGAACACGAAGGGTCGCTAAAAGTTCCATGCAAGTCCGAAAAATTCTTAAAAATTCTAGAAAAAAACTAAAAAAATTCAAACTTTAACAGGGGAAAATGAAAAAATAACGACTGCTTTGTTTTTTTTTTATTTCTTGTTAATTAATTTCTCACAAACTGTGAAGTGATTTATATCTCGGTTTATATAGCATTTCATTGGCTTTTGTATGCCGTTTCGTATTACGATTTGAACAATTGGTTCATAAGATATAAGTGATTAAGTTGAACCACTCTTTTTTTTTTTAACTGAATAACAGTAAATTGCAAATATCTCGAAAACGTATCCATAGAAAAAAAATTAACTCGATTTTCGGAATCACCGAGCAATTCTACTTAGGAATTGTCTATAATTTTCAGTCGAAGTTTTCCTTTTACTTTAGGTAAGAGACAGTAATGGTTAATAAGCAGTCATTTGCGCAAAGCACTAGCAGTACTTTCTTTTATAAAATCCACAACTACACTAAAGAAAAATATAAACAAATTATCGCTTAATGCAGCTGCGAAAACCAATGTCATTTTGCCAACCCATAAAAAAAGTGCAAGCTTTAGAGAGGTTACGCAATTTCATAGCTACCAACATCGCCGCCTAATTCCGCTTGCAAAATATGCGCCACCACACTTAATACTTTTCGCTCATTATGCATTAGGCGAGCTAAAACAAAAAATTGCAATTAAAAATAAAAAAAAGCGCATACAATTAAAAATGCTGGAAACTTGTGACAGCAACATTCTTCGTTAATTTTCATGCCACCAGCAGCCATTTTAAAGTTATCAACTAATAAAATACACCATACAACAGCAGCAGCAGCTGCAGCAGCAGTCAGCAACAAACATTTTAACGAAGAATGCGCTTTTCAGTTTTGCCATTCTTCTTCCTCTTGGTTGTTGTTGTTGTTTTTCTTGTTACCGTTGCCGCTGCTGTTGCTACTGCCTTTGCTGCCGCTGCTATATCGAGTTGAGTGAATGATGTGCTGCGGCGGTAGTGCAGTTCAGTGAAAATGCCATGAAACTGCAATAATGTTCATCATACGCCATGGATGCCAATGAAAGTTTATATGTATGTACATAACTTAACGTACATACAGTAGTACAACTACTTGCGCATATACATATGTACATTTGTAAGCGAAAATTGTGTGCTCACTGACAGTGACATGCCAGGAAAGAGCAAAACTGATATAAACTAAAATTATGGCACAAGAAAGGCAGTGGTGGTCAACGAATAGCGGCGGCAGAGAAGTCAGCAAATAGACTGACATCGTAGTTTTACTTTTCCCTTACTTATATAGTTTGTATGTGTACATAACCATTCTATAAGGCTGCTGATATTATAAACAGAGGAACATCTAATCAAGAAATGTACTCCCCCTTTTAATTTTCTTTTACTGTATCCTTAGTTTCTTTTTGAGATATATTTTGTATTTAAAACTTTTTTATCCCCGATACCTACGGATGGTCCATTGCTCATGGAAATATTTCGTTCGAGTGAGACACATATAATAGAAATGTTACTAGGTTAACATGTTATCCTCTTGGATGACTGCTACATTTTTTTAAATAATACTTACCGAGGGATATTTCACAAATTAAAAATTTCTACCCCATTGTATTTGTTAAGAAAGTTGTAAGTTTTGAGCGGATATATCGTCGTGTGCATAACATTTACCATTAAACACTTATCAGAATAGCGGTGTGCCATTTTGGACTTTTACGATATGCCAAAGAAAAAATACTCAAACTCAAAAAATCATTAATATTTATATCTGAGTGATAAAATAACATTCAGGTAGTGAGAAGTCCACATGCAAACAGCGTTATGTGATTTTA
The DNA here is from genome assembly GCF_013731165.1 of Rhagoletis pomonella. NCBI lineage: Eukaryota > Metazoa > Arthropoda > Insecta > Diptera > Tephritidae > Rhagoletis > Rhagoletis pomonella. The sequence continues at coordinate 6,516,367 of NW_023458558.1, forward strand.
TAATAGTTAGCCATAAATTAAAAAAAAAACAGAAAATTTTACATAGCTAGATTTTTTTTTAGCTTTTCGTGTTCTCTCTTCCATAAAGATTGGTCTGTTTTCTACCACGTTTTCTTGCAGTTTTCTAATTTCATTAGACGATGGAGACTTTTGAACTTGTATAAATACGTAGAATAAATATTATAGCGACTTTTGAAAGTGTATGTATATATACATACAGTAAGTATTTACATAGCGCACTTTGCAAGTGGACTACTCATATATACATACATGTATAAATGTAACCTTACATCTATTGCGTGTGTTGCAATATCCACGGAAGCAGCAATTAATTTTTTCATAATTTTTTAGGAAGAAAATTATTAAAAAATATTAGAAAATTTTATACTTATGTTTATGTTTGGCTTTCCCTTGTTTTATTTTTCAAACGTTAAAAGTTGGATTTTTTTTTTTTTTTGAAAACATTGGTGCAATAAAAAATACGAAACACGTTTTCTGTCAGATAGCTAACATGGCGGATCAAAAGTTTTTTATTGTATATTCAAGAATTAATTTTATTTTTTGACTTCCCAAGTAGTGGTTTTGGTCCATAATTGGACTAGTATTTTTCTGTATATTTTGAACTAGTATGAGACTGGTATATTTCTGACCAACTCTGACAATTGCCATCTCGTAGGACATCATTCATAATTCGAAATTTAAGGACGCCAATTTATTTACTAAAAATTGATACTAACAACAATCCCTTAAAAATAACTAATATTATTATGACTATACATGTAAGTTTATGTCATTATATCTAGCTGAACATTCTATCGAATATGTTTGAAATCGCGATAAAATCATTCCTGCTTACCATGTAGCGGTGAGAAAAGCTATATTTAATACCACTTTGTTTTTATTTAAGCACATCATAAGAATTTACATGAAAGCCAAAAATTTATGAATTCATAGTAATATTTGTACTTAGCTAAAATAAGCGCCAAGGAGACTAAGAAAATCAGAAGTAAATATTTCTCGATATTCGAATTTAATGCTAGAAATACGCGGTAACATTATGAAAAATTAAAAACGAATTTTCTCGGGAAATTTACGCGATGGAACGTTTGTCATTGTTTTTTTTTCGTAGTTTAGCTCCTTATACCCACTAAAATTGCTCGTTATTTACTTTTTTGTTATAGGAGAAACCACTGCAAATATGTGTAATGATTACTTGCAGCGCCTATTGAGAAATATTTAATTAATATCAATTTGGCATTCCATGGTTGGTTTAAAGTTGAAAACGTTTCATAGGCCGTTTTCACCATCTCTGGTTAACACTAATCCCCAGTTAAACATCTTTACCGACATTACGGACTTCATAAATGTGTCTATTTTTAGTCTCTCTAAATTTCCTGTGCCTTTAATAACTCATATAATTTTTTTCGCATATATTTATGTATGTATAAAAGAATTGTATTTGTGGCTACGAATATGTACCTATATTTTGGTAAATATATCAATGCATTTGCAGCTCTGCGCTGAGGCTATTAAACACATTAAAAGCACGTTTTGCCAATAAACACCACCGAATGTGGTACTTCAGCATATGTTTGAGCATTTCCTGAATTACCGTTACACCACCATAAAAACACACTCGCTCCGTCAGAATAATGCTAAAAATATTCACCGCAAAATTGTGTAAAATTTTCGTGGTTGGAGCAAAATTATCTGCGCAGTTAGAGCACCAGCTGGGATGGGGGTGGGGAGGGCAATCGGCGAACAATTTACAACGACAACTTATATTAACAACAACAACAACAAAGGCAACAACAATCGTAATCATAACAGCCAGAACTGTGGTTAAATAAAAATTGCTGGTGCAAGCAGACAAAAGTAAGAGAAATGAAAAGAGAGCAAAATAAAAATTACAAAACAGTCAGTGTTTAGTAAAGTAAGCAATTGTCTTACGGCAAGTGGCCATTAGCAAGAAAATCCTGGCAAATGTACTAACAAAAAAAACAAAAAAAAAAAAAAATAAGCAAAACCATACATTTATGCGTGTACGCCATTGAGCAGGTTAGTGTGAATTTGTGAGAGTCAGAAAATAAAAGCAGTTTAGAAAGCAGGCACCCGACACCAGTGGCGCCACAAACGGAAGTGGAAACAAAAGAAGCGAGTGATGCTGAATATATGTAAGTACGCCCGTGCGCTGGGCTGGTGTGAAAAAT
>NW_023458558.1:6518586-6531444 GCF_013731165.1 Rhagoletis pomonella
AAACGGCAGCCAGAAATTTGTTTAAATAAAATAAATAAAAAAAATAAATAAAAAAATTAAAATATCACCCAAGGCATTGTAACATTAAACAAAAATCACCTTGATTCAATTTCAAGTTTGAATTTGGTAATACTAACTAATTTTGGGTTGATTTTTTCTCAGTGTACCTCAGTATCTTCCACCAAGAAAGATGATATTATTACAAAGAATTTCACCTTCTAATTACTTTCAGTTAATCAACCACATATGTATATCTAAAACAATATTTGAATCAATAATTACACATTGATTATTCTTAAAATACAATTTTGAGGTAAATTTTATTTCCATACCAGAATCTTGAGTAGATAATGTGAATTCCAATATATACGTTGTAATCTGAGAGCATAAGTGTTGCCCAATAATGATGATGTTCTGCCTTCCAGCTTAATTCTGATTAAGCTATGGCCTAGACTACATACATACATATATATCTACTGAAATGTCTTCAACAAATATTGAAACAATTCGTAAAGAAAGTTTACCAGTTTTAGCTCTATATATAGTAAATGGTATAGAGTGTTGCGCCTTGAATATATTTAAAAAATACACAACTATGACCAAGCATTCACCAAGTAAGTACTTAAAATAAAAGAAAGCATGAAAACAGCAAACGAGCGCAGTCGACAATTTTCCCTCGCCTAACAGGTGTGCTTTTATTCGCAAAAATGAAGAGAAACAATGAAATCACAAAAAAGGTACAATTGCTAGTAGAAAAAAGATTTTCAGCACGCTTGTGTATACCGATGGCCCAACACGCACAAACGCACATGAACAAGGTTATTCATGTATTTGTGTATTTATTTTATGCATGTTTGCTTTCATTTACAATGCGGCATGCCACATGCGGGGATTTAGTCACCAACAATGCGAGGGCCTAGAACAATATTGGACTTCCAGCAGTAGTGGTTATTGCTTAACTTCTACTTATGAACATACATATGTACATGCATATTTAAATGCATATATGACAATGAGGGTATTCACGTGAACTTACATACATATCTACATATATTACTATTATGTGCTGGAATAAATGCAGGGTGGAATTTTGTGAGACCCATGCTATGTAGTTTCCCAACCAAAACAACTTACTGTATACCCCAGTACAATGTGCAGTAGTAGCAAGTATTACCAACAAGGCGTCAAAAATCATAAATTTTATTACGGATTCCATTAAAATACCCTTCTAGTAAAAAAGTAGTTTGTTCGGAAAAAAAAATTTGTATAAGGCGACAAAGGGCTAGAGCTAGGCTTGACAGTTTCAGGACTAAAGTTAAAAATACACTGATTTTATATGTCTCTGAGGTTGGCATACGGTATGACGCAAAATGGCAAAAAAAGTTCTTCTGAGTATAGTTTTAGAGTTCCAGAAACGAAAAAAAAGTTCCGCTAAATAACGCAAAAAAAAAACTTTTTTTCAAAAAAGTTGAAAAAGTAAAATTTAAGAAAATATTAAAATTAAGACTTTTCCGAATAGCTTTTCAATAGTAATACATAAAGTTCTTTAAAGGTAAAAAAAAAAGTTCTGCAAAATTAAAAAAAAAAACAATTTGTTCTGAGTTGCTTTTCAATGTTTCTAGAGTTCCTGAAAAGAAAAAAAGTTCTGCAAGATTGTTGAGAAAAGCAAAATTTTCCTAATTATAGACATAAGTTCAATACTCCGAAAGAACGAAAAACCAACTGCATGAAATTAATTCGGTAATTGCACTGATTGCTAACGAATGCCTCACAAAATATCATTCAACACGCACTGCCGAATTTTTAGATTCGCCAGCGCAGCACATGTCTGAGTATGTACATTCTATCTTTTAACATACAAAACTATAGTGCTTACCGTAACTATACAACACTCACATATGATTAAGTTTTAAATATTTATTTTATTATTTGTTAATATTAACTATTTTTTCTTTAACAAAAGCCATATAATTCCATGTTTTAGTTTTTGTGCAATATTAAAAAAAAAATCAACAAACTGCATTAAAAATCTCGAGCTCCCTAAACTCCAAATTTTTACCAAAGTTTTTTATTTATTTATTTTTAGTGTTGCATAAAATTTGAAACTGGGATTAATACGGTTTTTCTTAAAGAAAACTACATTTAAAAAAAAAATAATTGTTAAAATAGAGCGTCGTATAGTTATGGTAATCACTATTCATGCATATATATCTAAGTGAATGTGAGCCTACCTTTTATTTTTCAGTCGCTTTCGCCATTGTTTGTCTTTAGTCTACTTTTTTTGAATCTATTTTTACTGAGCTGTTGCTTTTGTCTTCACTGTCGCTATTGTTTCTCAACATAGAATAGCAGCGCTCCATTTCGCGAAAAATTCTTTTTGCTAATGCATGTGTGGTTTTTACGCCTCAGGGAACGAGATTTGAGGCATAAAACTAGGCGCATCTGCTCATATAAATTTGTAATAAATTGGTAGTTTCATGTTGACAATGGCATTGTGCGGGCGGCATCACAAACGCTCTCAATGACTTACAGCTTCGTTGACTGTCACAAACGTAGCGGTATAGCGGTATGTAAATACATGGAGGATATGACATACATAAATATATACAAATATACACACATATACATACATAAGAATGTGTATTTATACGCAACAACATGCCAGTATATAAGGAATTGTCGGAATTGTCAGAATGACGTAAAACAAGTTCATAAAATGTCTTTAAAAATGCTTTGAAAATTTTAATGACACTCAGACATTCATCCTACGCACATATTATGCATATGTTTATAGTTTTAGTTTAAGACATTTAATACATGACTGTTTCGGTTTATTTGATTCATAAAGTGTCCACCTGCCTGCAGTCGGAAGCTGAGGTTTGCTTTTTTTTTGTTTTTTGTTTGCTTCATATTTTTCGGCTTCTCCATTCTCAGGCTTTGTTCGAGAATCGCTCATAAGGATTTCTTTGCAAACTTCCTGCCTCCTAGTTGCCAATGGCACCAGTGGGGCGCTGGGCCCGAGTACAAGTCTACCTCCGTATCACCGTATAATTCAGCTTCCCTAAAGTTTACCACATTTCTTGAGAAAGTGCAGTGCTCTACAGTAGGCTCACGGTCAATATGAATATCTATTCACTCTAAAACCTCTGTCCTGAAAATGCTACAATACTGCATTAGCTTATAGTAGGAGTTACTTAGTTCAAATTTAGGTTAATATGCCGCAGCAGCTACTTGTTTTGGACCCATTTTCATTCGCACTCACCAAGTCAGCCACAATCATGCTCTCCTACCGGCCTTCGACCTGCACGGTGGCACCGAAACATAAAATCTCTTGATAATTCACATTATTATCAATATTATTAAAGGTGGAAAAAGAAAGATAAATTGTTATACATTCCCATTGCATAGCAAGTGTTAGTTAAATTCCCCCGTTAAACAAGTTGCATTTAAAAATTCTAAATTTTTTTCATGAATTTTAAGGTGCTTCTACGAAAATATATGTATGTATGTCCTTTTTGTACATACCAAACCGTTGAAAAATTTTATCTGATGTGTACTTTTTAGAACACTTAACCACAACTTACCATTCCGAATTAAATTTAGAGTTTACAATCAGTCTCAAACTTACCTGCAAAGAGAAAAAAGTATTCGTTATTCTATAAGTTCATAAAAGCAATGAATGCTAATTAATAAATATATCTAATTACAAACCGATAATACATATAAAACATAGTTCCAATTTTTTAGTTGAAAAAAACAACTGCTTTTTAAGGCAGTGCCTCGGAAACCAAAAAATTTTATAATACACGGAAGGATTATTAAAATAATAATACGATTAATTGCTTAATTATTTAGAAAATGTATTGCAATGTAGCCAACAAAAGTGTATTCTTTTCAATTCCACAGAATTTTCTTGTTATCCTACATTGCACTAAATTTTTTAAATAAAACTGTAGGGAAAATCTCAAGTTTTGCAATGATAAACAAAAAACCCCGCAACATGTGAACTTAAGACTAGGTCGGTCGTAGATTGCGGATATGTATACCGTTTTTCCATATCAGGTAATTTTCCTAACATATTCTCATTCGTACGAAAAAAATCAATTTTTAACAGGGAAAAAATGAAAAAATAAGAGATTTTTTTTTTTTAATTTTCTTCATTTATGTATGTTAAAGGCGAAAAAATCAAGCTACTAACTATGAAAATCGATGGATTAGTAATCAATAACAAAAATAATAAAAATAAAATAAATGAAAATACGCAATAATTTTACTGTATGAAATAGAGGCAGGAAATAAAGTTACTCATACGCCATAACGTACGTGGCCGCACTTGTGTATGTACATTAGCAGTGTTGCCAGACAACAATTTCGTTTGAAGCTAAAACGGTCACAAAAAAGGAGCTAAAAAGAGCAAAATAAATTTTTGTTATGCTTGAGCATTTATTGACGTAAGGTTGTTGTACATTTTCGGCAATTTTAATAAAAACAACGAATTTTATAAGTTTAAGTGGTATGCGTTAAAAAAAAAATGTGGGTTTTTAGGACAGCCTAATTACATACACGCACATGGCTTATGAGTAACATTTTCCATGTTAAAGTTTAATTTTTTTTTTAATCGCAATGCAAACTTAAATCTAAAATATCTGGGGAAAATTACCTGATCTACAACCCCAAAAATTAAGTTTACGTGTTTCGGGGTTTTTTTGTGTAATATTGTTGTGCCTGCATTGTAATTTATGAAATTAATCATAGCTTTGATATTCCAAAGCCCTTTAAATTAAAATCTTGACGACAGGGATGAAAACTAAAAGCGCAGTTTTTTTTTAATTTTTGGCCCCTTGGTTTGCGAGTACATTTATTGATTTTTTTTAAGTGTAAAATGTAATAGATCAACGTTTAGTGAGTAGTTTCATAACTACGAGCACCTAGCATAAACAAAAGTTATTTTTTACGATGTCAAAACAATTTGTAATGTTTCAAAGTTATACAATTATTTGCTCGAAATGCTAGTATTTACTAAGCCCACACATCTATGAAACCTTAGAAACTGCTATCCAGGTAAACATCGTGGTCAAATTGGGAAAACCTACATATGTACGTCTCCTTGTTTCAGAAATTTCTATTCTTTTTCTTTTCAGTATTTTTGGAATAAGCGATCAGTGTTGGTGCGTCGTTGCATTCAGCTTTAGCTTCACTACGAACTTGAAGTAAAGCCTAAATTCACCTTTAATAAATGAAAGACATGTACTTATTTATTTATTGTTTTGTGGTTGTGTTTGGATTTGGGTATGCAGGCAGAAAGAAGCACCTACATATATATATATATATATACTTAGAAGAGGGATTCTCTAAGTCTTGCAAAACTGTGGCAGCATGACCTATGCATGCAATAAGCAAAACAATACAAATTATATGCTATAGCTGCAAAATAAACGTAGAATATTTTATTGAAACGAAGCGTAGCAATGTAAATAAAAACTTTTTTTTTGTTGGAACTGCTCTCATTCTTCTAATTTCGCTCACTTCATTTTTTGCTGTATTTGGTTATTGTTTTGCTGTTTGCTACGTTTGCTACTTTGCAATGCGGTCTTAAACTACTCGTAGAGGTTTTATGCATTTCGTGCTATCATGCAATTTTGCAAGACTAAGAGAATCCCCCTACGGTAACAAACAAACAAGTATTTAATTCTTTAATGTAAGTGACAAAACAAAGAAATCTTCGGCTACTGGAGCAATCTTCGTATAAAAAGTATCTTTTGTTAATTTAGGAAACATTAAATTTTCATGTGTTTTCCACATTTTCAAAGAATAAAAAGACAAAAAGGAAAACAAGAACTTTGCTCCAAACTGAAAAGTAAAGAAAACAAAGCATTGTGTTGAAAAAGTGCCGAGCGAAGCTTAAAAACACTTAAGCAGTATTAGATTTTGTGGGTGCCACACTAACACGCACCCTCACCCAAATACCGTGTGTATGTGAGGAAGGACACTGCTGCTGAGCGTGTTTGTGCAGCAGTAAATTACGAAATAGGGAAAGGGGAAAGAAAAGGCGAAGGGATAAGAACATCCTTAATTCACGCGCTCGAGCGTACTCGCATTCTGAACAACAAAGTTCGTTTATTACTTGAAGGCCAACAATGTCAGGCATTCCAACAAGCTGCACAGCCCCATACACACACACACACACACACACACATGCGGCTTCAAGCACGTGTTTTGCCCCGTTATTACTGCTAAAAATGGCTGGCAACTCATTCAGGCTGAAGACAGGAAAAGTCAATTTAAGGAATGTGTTTAGGACTTTGTAGCTTCGGCACTGAGCGGTTGTGGTGGATGTGAGGGTGGGTATATGTATGTATTCTAAAAAATTCAGGAATTATGATGATTGATGAAGTCGATAGACTGGCATGGCACTAACTAGTCTACCAACACTGCTTCGAGTTTTCATCGCTTCTGGAATGGCTATCAAGCAGCGGCAAGCGAAATTTTAAATCATACATCGGCAAATCATTTACACACATATAAATATTTACTTACTATACGTACGGTGACCATATTTTTGAGAGCTGAGTACGGGACAAAAAATAATTTTGCCAATTTTTCCACAACAGCTTACAGATCTTAAAGCCTTCTTCAATGATCCTAGATGTTTTAGCCCTCCAACAGTATCCTTTTACCCGTAGCTTTACTTTCATAAAATAAATAATAAACATTAAAAAAAAAATCAGGGAAAAATAGCCGAAACTTACTAAAATGTCGAGTCTTAATTTCTATTTAGGTCACTGTATTTATTCCTCGATTCGAATCACAGGCATTCAGACTAGAAAGTAACAACTGTTGGAGAGAATTTCGATCATATCCCAACATCACTGAAAATTCGTTCATAGGCATGCCATTTTAATGAGCTGTTAAGGCGTCGAAACACCGAATACGGGACAAATACAGGACATTAGAAGAAATACAGAACATTTGGCGTCGCGTATAAAATATAAATAAATTACCAGGACAATCAGTCAAAAAAGGGGACTCTCACGTATAATACAAGACGGATGGTCACCGTAACACTATACCTATGTGCATGCATATATATGTATGTATGTACATTAGACTGTTTCAAAAAAAAAAAAGTTGTCGTATCTCCGACAAGCCATGAGATTTCGTATATTTGATAAAAAAAGAAGGCGTCTGCTGAAAAATAGGCTTGAAAAACTTAAATTTCGAGATTTCGTGTAAAGGATTTTTTTGATAAGTAAACTCATATATTTTTCAGAAAAATAATGCCAAAATTTAACACTGAAAATGATGGAATATCTGGTTTTTCTTAAAAGATTACTCACGCTCCGCAGTACCGAATTTTCGAGATGGAAAATTAAAAAAAAGGGGCTTTCTAATTTCAAATTGAAATAAAATCAAACGAGATGAGTTTTTTGGAGCCAAACATTTATATGTTCTAAATATAATGGCGGCGAAAGTCTCATATCAAAATCTTTTTTATGGTAATTTTCGCAAGATATTTTCATTTCAAGTTTGTGAATGAAAAAAAATAGAAAATTTAACAGGGACCAAATTTAGAAATAAAAGATTTTTTGTAAATTCGTTTGATTGATGTTAAAGCCCATTCTTTTACAAAAAATAAAATAATAAAAAATAGCTTGATGATTTGTAAGAAAAATAGGCTTTTTCAGATTTTTCAGGCGCCCGTAGTAACCTCTAAGTTTAAGTTTTACAAGCCCATCTTGGAGCAGGCGGTTTTTTTCTATCAGGTATTTGAAACCTCATGGCTTATCGGAGATCCGAAAACTTTTATTTTTTTTTTTTAAACAGTCTAATGTACGTTTGGGAAAGTATGCAGCGTGAACATGAAAGTGTATGGTAGTGTGTCTTCTGGCATTTTACTCGTTTACATTGGTATGCCGGTTGGTCGTTGCTCTTTGCTCGCCGCCAGCTGCGGTGTCCCAAAGAATGCCATAAAAGTGAAGGAATTTACAAAACGAATTGCAAAGAATTCATCAAAATGTGCAAAACTTGCCAGCGTAAAAGAGGGCATATAAAGATTACACCTATACATACAACATGTACAGAAATACATAGTATGTATAACACTTATAAATGAATGTGCACATTATAATGATTAACAGAGTTCCTATCAATCAGACCCTGCATTTTTGTGGCCGACCTCAAGGCAGAGAGAATTTGCGAGCTACAATAAGACAGGTAAGTCTTTTTTTGCGTATATTTTCGAAGCACATAAATGACTTCCACATAAAATATACTCTCGGGTTGTTAACGTAATTTTTAAGAATACGCGTACATGTGTATATTTGAGAATTCAGTGCTTTGTAGAACCAAATTAGTATCCTAGAGGCATCATTAGAAATAAGTTAGCCCACTCATCGCATAAGAAATTTGTATTCGGCGTTGGCATTGTGGCAAAAAAAAACCTCTGAGTAGTATTTATATTATAAAAGTCCTTTCATAATAATTATCAGAGAGATAAATATTTTTAACTCTTCAAAGACTTTTATTTTACAACTTATATTATAAAAGTCCTTTCATAATAATTATCAGAGAGATAAATATTTTTAGCTCTTCAAAGACTTTTATTTTAAGACTTATATTATAAAAGTCCTTTCATAATAATTATCAGAGAGATAAATATTTTTAACTCTTCAAAGACTTTTATTTTAAGACTTATATTACAAATCTTTTCATAATAATTATGAGCGCGAAAAAATTTTTTAAGTCTCAGAAGACGGGCTAGATGGGTGCCAGTTCGGGACTCGTTGAGGAGTAGTTTGGGTCCAGATGGGGCTTGGTTTGGGGCCCGTTATAATTACTGTAATTACTTTTATAATATAAGTCTCAAAATAAAAGTCTTTGAAGACTTTAAAATATTTATCTCGCTGATAGTTATTATGAAAAGACTTCTATTATATAAGTCTTAAAATAATGACTTAAAAAAATTTTCTCACACATAATTATTATCATTATTTTATATTATATTTTATATTATATTATTTTTTAAAACTCCACCATGAAATAATTATTATTCTGGATCTCTGCTTTCTATATTATAAGGTACAACCTTAGAAACATCAAATTTTCTAACCGGTTTTGCTGTTATTTTTGTAGTACCAACTAAAGGAAAATTTTGTTCAATTCGAACTCACAATAACAACAATTGGTTTAGTTTCTTCGCTTTGTATACACCAGAAAGATGATATATTCAAATACCCACTGTTTGGCATACATTTTTTTATTATTAACTATTCGTTGCGCATATTTTTTAAATATGTATTTGTATGAATTTATAAAAACTATTTTCAGTTTATTTTGTTTGCGTTTGTGTGCATATTTTTATTTGTTTTCAAACATACACACAAAAAATATTCATCGATTCGGTCCTGCATATAATTTGACTTGCTCTCATTTTGCTGAAGAATTTTTTTTTTCCTTTTCGCAAATTAACTCAAGAATTTGACCGAAATCCATTAAATTGCCTCCACAATTTTGACGAAGCAATTAACTTAGAATACACATAATACCAACAACCAAACATATGCATGTACATATGTACATATTTATATATGTACGTGTAAATACATATTCTTACGGACGCATGTTGTTACGTGTCACATAAAAACTAAACGTAGGCATTCCTCAGCTTCACCCATGCAGACAACGCACCAAATAACCAATGGATCCACCACCGCCCAACGATGAAGCAAGCATTCGCTCATGTCGGCCATTTAGGCGACCAACAGAATTCTTTCACAAGTAATTAAGTGATGCTTGAAGTACTCACACACACACACACACGCTCTAGCACATTAATCTATGAGCATGTGGTAAACGAAGGAAGACATGCCAGCAATATTTTCGTATAAGTCAAGTGAAAATATGTTTTCCTTCTTTCGCCTTTATATGCAGACGTATGTATACTCCCTTGGGAATGGAAGTCAAGTCAAGGTGTTGGTGACTTTGTGAAAGAAAAAAATACTTGCGCTGAGTACACTGGTATATGTAAATGTCCAGCATGCATATTTTCATATATGTATGTATGTATGTAAATTAGGGTAGTCCAAAATGCATGCGAAAAGTAAACTAGAAATAATTATGCTCTCAGCGCCCAGAATTGTTCTATTTTGGAAAAAGTATACCCCTATTTTTTATTTTGAAATCAAAAAATATTTAGTAACTATATTTTATAGGTCCGCCAAAACCCCCAGAAAATGCAATTAGGGAATAAATAGAAAATCTTTAGTATTAAAAAATGGTTAAATAAACAATTGGGTAGTGTTATTGGAATTCTCCTGAAGACAAGACTTTCCGATCGAAGAGTAATTATTTTCAAGAACTCCATACCATTGCCGCGAAATTTTTTTCCCCCCATACCTACCCATATATACATACTTATGTTTGTACATACATATGTCTGCATAGTATATAAGGACTAATCAGGGGAATACTTTGAATTGGACAAATTCTAACTTACGTAGACCTTAGTAATTTTGTTAGTGTAGTCAAAGTGTAGCCATCAGCTAAAGTCGAAACCAGCCAGTAATCTCAAAAATCGTTATTCGGCCAAATGCTTTCACTAAAAGCTGAAGGAAGTCATTGGCATAAAAGCTGTGACAGCCTTGGGAAATTAGAGCGTAGACTATTAATACTATTTTACGCAAAGCGAAAATTATTACGAGTGAGGGTAGGGTACGTGTGTTCAACAAAATAATCTGTTGTTCATATGTATATTGCTATCAAGCTTTAATTAAAGCTGCTATCCTAGAACTAAACTACTCATACATAATTAAGCATTTTTGTAAGACGACTACATCCAGAAATGTTATATGTTACCATATACATGTACATATGCTTTTATAATATGTGTGTATGTATGTGCATAAATTTATTAAGAACCGAAGAAGTTCGCTCATCATTCGTTCTTCGTTTTAGAAACTGTGTGTGTGGGTTTTTTTCTCAGAATTTATATGGATGCCGTAATTAGGTAGTAACACTTGTAGGCTAGTCGCAGTATGCTAAATGCATTTGGCTGCGAAATATACATATAGTACATATGTATGAATGTTTGTACATATGAATGTATGAATAATCCGTCGGCTTACATGAATAATCCAACAGAACTGTATAAACACATTTTTAAAGCTTTGCTTAGAGGTCATAAATGAAATATGACGTATAAACTTTTATCCTAAAAATTACCCTCTACCTGACTTTGGTGCCTAAATATGTTCGCATATGAATCATATTAACATTGCGATTTGTTACATATTCACTCAGTCAGTAAAAAAATAGATAATGCGGTTTATGTAGTGCTTCAATCTATGCAACGTGACTTCCCTGATGATTACATCCTACACCATGGAAAACATCCATAGGTGCATAAATGTGTCATCTAAGTAGGCACTTTGCCGGCAGCTCTCAAATGTTATTTGACAAAAGTTACTCTTGGCTTCAAAACTGCAGATTGGTATTCTGTATTTTAGAGCAAAATAAAAAGGATAAAGTTATATATTTTTAACGACTCGATCTGTGTATTTCGATCCCTCTCTGTGGCATTTCCAAGTCTTGTTATGACTCCCCCTGTTCGCGAGCCATTCAATACAAATTTATAAGCGACCCAGTAAGAGCAGAGGGATTGGGCTATTGATCCGCTTATTTTTCAGACTGTATTTAGTCGAAAAGATATAAATAAACGATATAAATTTGGAAATTCCTTAATTACTTCTTGTTCAGTAGTAACCGATGCAAAGCTTCTGTCCAAAGTTCACGAAACCGTTGAAAAACATTAAAAGACAAAACTAATCAGTAGTTATTGTCTATGGAAATTTTTACTTCATACACAACTACTTTACACCAGTCACCAGAATCTCTCCCACCAGTCACAATTTTAAATATTTTTTAATATTCCAAGAAGATTGTAGTTATCAGCCTAAAACTTTTTGTAAAATTACGTGTTTGGCTTAAATTCACCCTTGAGTGCACAAAGATAAAATAAGGTAAAGGTAAATTTATTCAAATAATTATTACGAAGAACGTAGAAAATTTTTTGAATTTTTAATATAAATTTTATACACGAGTAAATTAGTTATTTATCTATTTAAAAAAATATTTTTTACTTTTATAAAGTTCCGTCGGCATATTTAGTACTAGATGATGTCCCACCAGTCACAATGGAATGGCCCTAAAAAAACACAAAAAAGCTGTCACTGCATTTAGTCAATTTTTTATAAAACCAGTTCTTTTTAAATTTTCCTCATCGATTCTGCATCGTTTGCCGTGACTCCTATTTTCAGAATTGTCGATTAACATCGTTTGTGGAAATTTATTAAAATTTAATTAAACTCAACAGGCGGCTGTCAAATTCATAAACTCTAAAAAAAAGCTAATTAATTGCGAAATATTTGGTGGAAATTTTGCATATTTGACATTCCTCTTAAAATTTAAATGCCACCGAATTACTTAAATTTCTGAAAATCATCGTGCTTTTGGCATCTGCAAGTGGAAACAAACATGTGAATGGGTATTTGAGTCAAGCCAAGCCATCAGCTATTCATTTCACCTGAATAGCCATAAATAATGAAATGAATAAATGTGTTTTGTGCGTTCACTTAAAAACAAAAGGTTTTATTTACAATCAAATTCGATATTGACATATATTTCATGCAAATTCAACAATAACTGCTGACTTATACTAACAACAAAAAACATAAGTACTTTTTACGTCCTTGTACTTATTTGAACATTCGAATGACTGACTTTCGTGTCCAAATCTTTTTGTAAGCATTTGAATTGGTATAAAATGCATTATGAGATACGATATGATATGAGGTTTTTTTT
>NW_023458558.1:6536444-6550916 GCF_013731165.1 Rhagoletis pomonella
TTTTTTTGTTCCCCATTCTTGAAGGGAAAAATATTAAAAGTAATTTGAAAGGCTATAACTTTTCTCATACATTGGATGACTGTCAACTCTGCAATGCAATGAGACAAAGAGGCACTTCCATTTCTTTAATACCCTTTGCGGCTGTCATCCTTCACTGCCGCCTGCAGACGCAGTTATCAAACACAAAAACACACACACGCATACACGCACACACGTTTACGAAAATCAAAGTTGACGGTTATGATGGCCGCTGCTTTTATTAAAGCAATAAATATCCATAAAATTCAACTGAACACATGCAGCCGCCATTCGTCTACCTTTCTTTTGGGTTGAAAGTAAAGTCTGGTAACACACGCACATAGTAGATTTGAATCTGAAAAAAATTCACGTACGCACACGCTCTCACTCATCATCATCATCATCAACAACATAACCCTTTAGTTGTAATGTAATTTTCGCCGGAAATCTTTGCACCAAAAAAAAATACATAAATGACGTAATTGCCACTGTGGCTGCTCACTTGCACTTGTGCGTGTTTGTATAGGTGCGCGTGTACGGCTGTCACATTTATTTACGAGTTTATTAAGTAAATATTGTGCGCACAAAATGATAATAAACACGAAAAAGTGAAAAATTTTCACTTTTACCAGCAGACGAATTTTGTGCGACTGGTGGAGCGGGTAGTGCCAAATCTGTGACGTTAAAAGCAATATTTATTCAATATTTACACACTTTTCTTTTCGCATATTTTTTCACACTGTTTGTGTTTTGTAAATTGTTATTCTTTTGTGTTTTTGTTGCTGTGTTTCAATACAACAAATACGTATGTATTTAAGATGACTTGTGTCGGTAAGTAAATGTGCTGTGCACACACACACGCACACCTGCAGACACACACACACACTCCACCAAAAGTGCTTTAAAATTATTGTTTATGTGCAATAAATTGCCAGCAGTCCAGCTGTTGTCGGTGTTTTTAAAACGAAATGCGCCTAAATTTATGCTTAACAAGGGCTGCGAGTGTACTCGAAAGCGGCATATGTATGTGTGATTGAGATTGAGTGAGCTTTTGAGTGAGCTGAACATAGAACAATCGCGTTTGGCGCCACTCCTTACTTACACTCTTTTTACGCAGCATACAAATATTTTTTAGTAAGTAGTTTTGTAAGCTGCTTGACTTTCGACTTCTGTATTTTATGTGCTTGACAAAAACAAACAACAGAGAAATTTTGGTAGTAGCTAGTCAGATTTTGTCCTCAGCAGCACAATGGTGAAAGCGATTGATTATGATTATTGCTGTATTGCCAGGCGCACTATACAATTTAGCAATTTACTTTAATGAATTTCCTAATAAATTTCTTGGAAATCGTTATCGAACTTTTAGCCAAGCTCAGGGCAAAGTTTCTAAAACAGGATGAAGGCGACAAATTATGAGACCATTGAAAGCACAAACTTTGCGCAATAATTCCAATTAAGAGGTTGCCGATATGGTGGGTTCAAAAAGCATGTCCACACTGATGCCTGTAGAAGGGGAATACATATATATATATATATATATATATATATATATATTTTTTTGTATTGGCACTAAGTTGAGAAGAGCCGTGCATAATTTACTACAATGGCTTTTGGTCTACGACATTATTGAAAATGATGAGTTTGAGTGTCAGTAAAATATAAAAGATATGTACATATTAAAACCGGATTTCCAGATATTAGATGTGCTGGTGGGAACATACAGATGGAAACTATGGCTAGACCACGAGAGCAGGAAACAAATTTTGGCTACATGTTGTGCGATTATATTTCTGGCATTTTGATAAAAGCACTTATCTCGAGTTAGGCCATTGTCTCATAAAAGCACTATTTCACTGGGTCCAAACAATATTTCAACGCTTAATTAACTAGTTATTGCTGTGGTTCAAGACGCCCTTTAAATGGGAAGTATTACGTTTTCTAAGGGAATCTTTCTAAAGTCACTTAAGTTGTTTTAACAAAACGGCCGCAATTATCAACGAAACCTTCATTGCTTCCGGACCTCTATATTATTGATCAGACCGCATCGTTTGAAAAGCCTTGAAAAGCTCTAATTATTTATTAAGTGAAGCTTAAAATGTGCCTGCTTGACCATTTGTAGCGGTTTTAAAAGAACGAACATTTCGAAAATCAGGGGAATCTATAAAAAACAATTTTCCGATTTCATTTAAGAAGTTTTTAAAATGATTTTGGATTTGCTCATACAAATATTTTTAACACTCTAAGTTAAAGAGCAAAATTTGATGAGTAAAGGGTCTAAATTCTACAAATGTATCAGGAAAAGTTGCGCATACGTCATGTACACCTCGCGAGAAAAGATTGCACATCAATATATTTACCAGTTTTGACTACTTTTCTTTTGTTTTTTCAAGGTTCATTATTTTTATATAAAAGAGTATAGATCTTTATCTAGCAAATTCCATATTGTATATCTAAATTTTAGATTTTGTACAAAGACTATACAAATTCCACAAACTTTTCATTCCATTTCCAAGAGTTTAAATTTAAATTTTTAGAATAATTTTTAGTATACAATTTTATAGCTTTTTAAATTCTAGTGCAATAAAATGCAAGTTTTCAGTTGCTAAAAAATTGCGTTGATTTTTGATATTTTTTTTGCTGACGGTATCACTCATTTCCGTCCATACAAAGTAATTTGTTATACTAGCATTTAACAAGCTATAAAATTGCGTACCAAATATTCTAGAATTATTCTACATACATACAAACATACTTAAAATACTCGTAGCGTGTTAAGAAGGATTTTTACCAAGGTCCCGTATCTGGGTGGAGTGTTTTTGCCACTTTTATAGCTTACCACTATTATCGCAGTACTACTCACGCTCAATCAGGGATAAGGGAGAAAATGGCCCATGGTGTTGTTTTAGTAATCAGGTTATTTGCCCTGTGGTGAGTAGCTTCATGAAAAGAGTTTGAGGAAAGCTAGACTTGGCAATGTGGCCTTAGAGAAAACTCAACAACAGAAAACAAAACGCGGTACAATTCCTTGCGGTCCGGAATAAAATTCCTAGCTTTGAGTTACCTAAGTTGAGTATCACAATTTGACAGCTATCAGTGTCACAATTTTACAGCAGACATCAGTAATGCGTCCAGTCTTAAGTTACTGTCCTCTGGCCTCTTAGAGGTCCTGTAGAATCCTGGAGAAGTAGATTCTTTGCACCGCCACGGGTCTTTGTCCTAGCGTGAAGATTCGTTTCAAACAACTTGACAATCTGAACTTCGTCTCTGTCAACAGGAGGATTTTCCAACCAAGTCGTTTTAGAAGGAAAAATTTTAAACATTGATATTTTTTTTGTGCCAAGTATTCTAAATAATGGCTAAGTTTCTCATAATTTTAATCGTAATTAATAGAATGTAAGCGATTTAATGTAATTTCAATTACCTTGATATTTTATTACTAACTTTCGCAGAATTATTTATCTCTGACTAGTTTGCAGAAAGATTTAAAAAACCCACAAATGTTTATAGGTCTTGAATACTCGTATCAAAAAACGCTCATAAAAAAATTTTAGGAAACCAATATTTAAACGAAGATTGATTGCTGCCAGCTTTTGAGTGAATATAAATTTTATTTTCAACAAAAAATAAAATCTGCTGCTCTTGAGTGCAAATTGTTTGGTGAAATTCATTGCTTCAGTCGCTGCAAATATTTACGCGAGCATTCTTTGCTGGCAAAAAGAAAATAAAAATATTTGCATAAAATCAACTTCGATTATAAGTTCCTGAAGTGGTTGTTGTTGTTGGTGCAGCCGCAAGCACTGACCTTGCCAAGCGCAGACCTCAATAGACATCTATGTATATGTTTGTGTGTGGCTAAATAAATATATATGTATATGTATATGTATATATACATTTGTACGTATGCAAGTATTTATAAGATATGCGAGCGCTCATAAAACTAGTTTTGTATGTATGTATGTATGTATTTGATAAGCTGCTGCTGCTGAATCGCTTTTCGGTTCGATACGATTAGCTGCCGGAAGTTATATGACGACGGCGCCATAGATGAAGAAGGAAAAATAAAAAATCCAGCAGAGATTACGCTTTTCACCAAACGATGATAGATTTCAAGGCAAAGGATATGCCAGCAAAAAGATTAAACTAACATACAAACAATGGTGCTGATACGTAAATGTGCACAAAGAAGAGAGCCCAGCAATGAAGAGATTTATATGTATATATGTATGTGTATATGTCTGCAAGTATGTTAGTAACTGGAGTCCATCCAGTATAAAACCCTGCAGAAAATTAGTTTGTTTCTAGCCGAGCGCAGTTGTTGGGTGGTGGGAACCAGTCTAAATCAACTGCGCAGCGTTTGTGCCGCTGCGAACTGCTTTTGATTTAAAGTCCATTGCTACTCGAGGATGGCACTTTGAAAATCAGCCATCATTTGCAAAGTGGTTAGTGTGGTACTACTTTCTTTCCAAGTGACTTCTATTCTTCCCATGACTGCAACACGCATACATACATACATGTTCAGTCTTTACACACACAGCTATTCCCTATATGTATGTGTGTACATTGTGAATTCCCGTCGATATGACAGCCACAAAATGCACAGCCGCAGCAAAAGCGGCAGCAGCAGTTGCTTTGCCGTCAACAGAAAATTAATTCAAATCATTGCTTATTCAATTTTTTTTTGTTTCTTTTGCCATTTCTCGAATTTTTTCATTCCTTTTCGTTTCATTTTTCTTTCTACAATTTGTTTGTCCTCTCGCACAACATTCTGTTATTGCTCGCTTCAAGTTTCAAGTGGAATTTAAATTTACATTTCTAGCATTTCTTTCTTCTTTACTGATTTGTTTTTTGTTTTTTTGTTTTTTGTTGTCGCAGCTCAGATTTGACCACTGAATTGCAAAGCATAAAGTAAATTTACATGAATGCAACTTAAGTTTTAAAAGTTTTTCATTACATTGCTTTACTCAAGTGTTGTTTGTGCTCACTAGCGGACTGTCAACTTGCAAAAAAAAATAAAATAAAATAAATGAAAAAAAAACACTTTATTAGCATTTTTTCAATTTAGTAGGTGAGTGAATAAATGTATACGGAATCGCTTGCGTTGTCAAACTTCCATAGCGGCTACATTGGATACTTAAAATTTTAGTAATATTCTTCGTTTACAGAAGCCACACTTATAGCCACGGCACAGCGGGTATCGTAGTTAAGTTATTCAGACCTGAGATGTTTACAACATTTTTTTTTTGTATTTTCATTTATTGATTCGCTCACCAATTATTATTTTTATTTTTTTTTTTTACTTTTTAAGGAGACAATTTCCGAGTGCTAACTGAACACAAAATTATTGTTATTAGAAACTTAAGCCTTCACGAAGACTTACATATATTTTTTTTTTGTCGGAGTGACGTCTGTAACCATTCCGGAAAGTCTGTGATCGAGCCCAGTTCCCGACTAAAATTGGTCTCCCCTTGGCCCTCAATGGCTAAAATGGCTAGAAAAGCTAAAATGACAAAAAAAAACGAGACACGTAAGCTTAATTTTGTGTCGTACATCACGGATATGTACACCGTTTTTCTAGATCAGAAAATTTTACCATGATATTTTCATTTTAAGTTTGCATTTTGAATGAAAAAATAAAAATAAAATAAAACATTAACACGGAAAATTTTACTCGTACACCATTCTCAAGTAGGTACGAGTATGGCTGTGTATGTACATGGCGTATGAGTAACATTATTTCCTGTTCACACTTCATCCCAAAAAAAATCATTAAATACGCATTTTCATTTCTTCATTCACAACTCTTATCTTTTATTCATCGGTCGATTTTCTTCGTTAGCAGCTTTACACCTAACTATTTACTACTGCTACTGTATTGAATACAAGCCCTCGATATATAAATGCAAGTAAATATTTTGAAGAAATAATTAAAAGTTTGCAATGTTAATATGCAATCAGTGTGTTGAATATATATATATATATATATAACTTTAGTCGCGCAAACTTAGGCGACGCAAGCAAATACTTTATAATTGAATAAACATTATTACATTATGATTATTATACACACATATTCGTAAGACACAATAACATACATACTATTTTACACACACACATATGTACGTTATATGCATTGACTTAAATATTGGTACTGCATGCTTTTAGAAATGTTTAACTGTGGAGTGTCAACCTATCACTTTGTATCTGCGAAACTTTGTCGTTGCCAGACGAAAATTTGTAGTGAAATAAATGCATGGGCCAACTGCATTTCGCCTACAACCACATTTGCTGATGTACATACGTGCATTTGCTTAAGAAATTTGCAACAATAATAGAAAAGTGTTGAGTAGAATGCGTTCGCTTATGTATGTACTACATTCAAATTTAAGAACATAGTTCTTGCATGTGTTTATAATTGCACATGTACATTCATACATATATTTAGTAACACATTCAACCACAGCAACTACAGCCTACTTTTGTCGTGCACATAAAAACTAATAAATACATTAATTAATACATTTTGTTTTACAAAAATTTCAAATATCTTCGAAAGTATTAGTCGTACATAATTGGGTATATGAAACTTTTTTTTGTAGAGAATCGAAGTAAGCTAAGAAAAAAATTGTTTAGCACTTGAACCCTGATGGACTTGGGCGAGCCTAAAATATTGACCAAAAATTTTCACCTTTTACAAAAATTGTTTTTAGAGCACTATGAACCATATTCGGTCCACGCTAATATTTATACATATACACAAAGGGACACACTTTGACACAAAAAATAATTTCCGCCAACCGCACTTGCAGTGGCGAACCGCAAAGCAAAGCCACAAAGTTGTAACCAACCACACGCAACTTTATAATCTTACCAACTTATTTTCTACTTGAATTAGGGGTATTCTCTGAGAGTCTTGCGAAGCCTTTGCACGGGGCACGGATCGCACGGTGCGGTGTGCAAAGCTGTCCCACATGAAAACCGGGTTTTCCCATGCAATCTGTGCACCGTGCAAGGGCTTTTCAAGACTCAGAGAATAACCCTATTGTGCTTAGCAAAGTTTCCTGCTCTACATATGTATGTATGTATGTACATCGAAAGTGTGCAAGTATGTACATATTTGGTGAATATGACTGTAGGCCGGTCTTATACTGGTATATATGTGGGTGGGTATATACATATGTATATGCATAGATTTCGCCGTTTAAAGTACGAAACCGCGTATCGTGGTTATGCAAAACCGCGTAACTAGCTTTTGTGACCCAAAAGAGATTTGCTCTTTGGGAGTTCCTAACATCAAGTTCTTATCCATTCATACTGAAATATCGATACTTAGATATAAAAAGAAGATATAATTAGGGATAAAAGAGAGAACCGTTTGGAAATAAGACAAGTTTTGCTGTTTCCTATAATATTACGACAGCTGCTCATACGAGGTTTTGCATTTTATTGATAGACGGTTTTGTAGTTTCAACGAAGATTTAAATGTAAGTCACCAAGTTAGTCCAGTCAGTTATTATCTTAATAAGGATAGTAAATATTTGAACAACTTTAGAAACATAAATATATATTTTTCTTAAGTTTAATGCTTAGAGTGAGTCGGGGAAATGCGCTCAGCAGAAGAGAACTATTAGAATTGGGGCTCTAGGCTTCTACATGTTTGTGAATATTTGCTGCATTATCTTAGGAGTGGAGCAACAGTTGGTTCTTCTTGGTTTAAATTTGTTTTCTTGGGGCTACTTTGTTAATGTAAATTGCAAATTTCGCTATTATGCAAGCCTTATTTTGGAATAGTATATCTAAATAAGAATTAATTGCGGTCCCTGCAAAAGTTACAACTTTTATTTAAAAAAAAAATATAACTTAAAAAATTAAGTCGGTGCCTGATTTATATTGATCATTTTTAAAATTAAAAGTCACTGACTGATTTTTATTGATGACTTTTATAATTAAAAGTCTTCGGTAACTGCTATCTAAAACATATAATGTAAAAATCAAAAATAACTCTTATTTGCAGATTATTTCAATAAAAATCAAGAATAATTGTTATTTTTGGATTTATAAAATAAAAAATCAAAATTAATTCTTATTTTTTTAAATTTTGCATACAAATTTCAAATAAAAATTTGTGTTCAAATTTGATTCTCGGTAAATTGGTTGTAGAGCATTTACTTCATAGCGAATTTTTCATTGACAGTTTTCATCAATAACTGTTATGTTCGGTCCCTATGATGAATTTCCACTAGGAATTAAATGGCAAACAATTTGAGAGACATAGTTGGGCATTAAATAATATTCGTGTCATTACGCTATAAAGGTAGGCACCCCCATTCAGATCCATTAGACTCACGTCCTTCCTCCTCAAAATTTTAGAGAGTATAGTGGATGAATGATACCCTAAAACTTGGCTGCTTTGATTGAGGCTCTACTAATCAGGTGGAGGATAACGGGGTGGTTGCCAAATCAATGTAAATTGTATGTATTGGGTTAGTAAAATATATGTATAGCTACCGAAAACAACGAATTATCGGATTAAAAAAAATATATATTCCGGCGAATTGATAACCTTCCGCCTTCTTATGAAGTCGGTTAATAAAATAATGATGAAATTTCGACTTTTTTCCGCAGCTCAAAAAATTTCAGGCCGTAATCTAATGCTTTTTAAATATAATGAAATATACAGAATTTTGCAACTTTTAAAATTATGACTAAATACAATTACTTTTGTACTATAGAGCAAGCATAAAGGCACTGCAATAACAAAGTGAATTGGCCCATTCCAACAGCGCCATGCATAAGAACTACAAGAATTCAGCGTCACCAATCAATGTGAAGACAAAAGTGTACTGGCATTACGGCGTTTGAAATGAACCATCAGTATGATTATCCGATATCCAGTCAATCAAATTGAAATACTTGCTGGAAGATAGCCTTTGCCGTACCAGGAAGAGAGGAAGCCAACTATCAGCCACAGCTAAATATACAATTTGTTGTCAGATGCAAAACTGCGCGTAATGAAGGCTGGATTAATATCTGTCTAGTGTCAATGGTGGTAGCTACATAGAAAACAAAATGGTTCAGCAATTGGCCGGGAAAATATCAAAAAAAGTGGCCGCATAGCGCGCAATAACAGTCACGTGTGGCCGACAGTGAACGCCGTCGCTTGATCCGCAAGTTTAATTGCCAAAACAAGTGGAAAATCACACAAATTATCAACAGCACGCACATGGCATCAGCAGTCAACAACAATAGAAACAATAGCAGCAATTTGTTGTAGAAGAGGGCGCATAAACCGGAAGAACAATACTGTTGATTAGTTTAAGTAATTGGACTAGCTGTTGTTGCTAGTGTCGTTGTCGTCAGGACTTTGCACATAAATTAGTGTAATATTGAGAAGCGTATTATGCTGCGACGTGACCGTACAAGTAGACCACATAGACACATACCTATCTAGATCACATGGCCTCACTATGATGCGGAACAAGCACCGGAGCGATGATACACACACACACACCAACACAAGCGGAAGCTAACCGCTATGTATTCATCTACTTGCTTGCCCCGGTGAATATATTGCAAATTACGTCTATTAACCACAAGCACCCTGTATGGTGCGATTCGATAGTTCTAAACCACTTTGCGGTTGATATTCCTTTACGTGAACGGTGACGAGCGCCGGTATTTTGTTGTAATTTGCTGCTATTTCTTACACCAAAGATTCTCTGCGGTGGCATGCGTTTGAAATTGCTGTTGCTTACACTTCTTTCCCATCAGCTAAACTAGAGGCTGCTGATTTTTGGCAATCACTGCTTTGTGTTGTTTCTGTTTATTGCTCCTATTTAATTATTTAGAAGTTTTTTCAGCTTAAAAAACATACATATGTATATTTATTTCTTCCCCTATATCACATTCATTGTTTTCATGTTTTTAGAAAAGCTCCCTGCGGTGATGTTGACACCTTTATGTCCACCCACGTCTCAAAAAGAGCAGCGCCTTTTAATTCAATGGCCAGCGGCAGTGAATTTTTATTTCGTAATTTAATTTGTTCGGCTGGAACATTTTTTTTTTGGTCCATATTTTTTTCTTCACAATTCCATATTTCAGTTACTATTTTTTTCCTTTAAAGATGCGTGCTTGTTTTATGCACGCACATTCACTTTTTCTTTTGCGTGAGTTTTTGTTCGTTTCTATCTGAATTTTTGCTAAGGTGTTAAGAAAAATGCCGGAAATTTATTTCACAGTTTGACGTAGTACAAATCTGTGGCAAATTCCTCGCATGATTTCAGCTGCACGTTCGCTCTAGAGAGTGAATTATTAATGGCTTTCATACGTTTCGTGTTTTCCAGCCGTTCTCTTTCCTCTTTTTTTTGGTCTTTGGCTTGCTTTAACTCGTATCTCTTCAAAATTCAATTCAAATGTTGCAATTCAATAGAGTGGAGGTGGTTAAATATGAAAAAATAAAAATATAAGCGTCAACTTTGAATACCCCAATTAGGGTAGATAAATAAAAAAAATTGTAAACTCGGAAAAAATTACTCCGCTCCTCCTAAAAGCGAGTTAAAAAGGCACTGTTGTGAAAACTTGAAATATTAAATTTTAATTTGTAAAGTAAAGTGTGAGGTCGCGAAAATTTGTACAGGTAAAATCCGTATTAATAGTCCAACATTTCAAATTCCAAAGCTTTCCCTAGAGGTGGCTCAAATCTTCCAAGTGCATTTAATTTTAAAAACTATTAAAAGATGGGTGACAAAAATATTAATTTTTGAGTTCAAAGTAGTAGCTGATGTTATAATGAAAGGCCCAGCTGTCATCGTTTATTCTGATGAATACTTAAATTTACTACAGTTGCCACTTGAACACTTGAATATTCTCATCCATATATCCACACAAAACTAAGTTATTGGTCCTCGGCAAGCAGCAAAATATGTAGTAAGAGTGGCGGCCGCTGTAATGCAGTGGTTAAAAGTGCGCTTATAATTCCGTGGGGCCTGGGTTGGAGTCCAGTTTCCGACTAACATCAAAAATAAAAAATAAAATAAAAGAGATAGTTTTTTCTTATAGCGGTCGCCTCTCGGCAGGCAATGGCAAACTACTTAGTATATTTCTGCCATGAAAAACAGCTTCTCGTAAAAAATACGATCGTCATCAGAGGAAAACCTCGGCCAAGCACTTAAATCTGTGCTAGCGTCAATATTCAGTCAAAATAAGAGTAAACTAAAGTTTTATTCAGACAGAAGCTATTTGAGTCACTTCTTTCTTAACACACAGTATACCGATTTTAAAATTCGAAATGTTCAACCATCAGCCGGCCTGAGCGAGTGGTTAAATGTGCCAAACCCGGTTCCTAGTCCAACGTCTCATTTGCAGTTCCGAAGCAGATTTACACTACTTAGTGACAACATCAATAGGCCAACCACAAGTTGGTGGAGAAGATCGACTTGGTAAAATTCACCTTTATCTCCTTTGTACGAAACCGTACCAACGCAGCTTCTGAGCAACTTAGAAAAGCCCAGCAACCACATAAATACCGTGATTTCTCATGCTCACGCAGACCGTTATAAGTAGAGCCCGTACACACATACGTATGTACATATATAACAACTTAAAATTGTTTCGACTTTTCAGGACTTTGAGTCTAACATTCCCGAATGCGAAATTAGTCGCATAAATATGTGTATATGAAATTGTTATTCTAGAGAGCGTTAGTCGCCTATTCAACATACTTTTCGAAATTCAGTGACCAGTCGAGTCCCCTTTGCATTTAACTGTTAATGTTGTAGATGCGTTACTGTCGCAAAAATACTACCTTTTATGGCAGTAAAAGTCATTTTATTTTAACTTAATTCTGTATCTAATATTCGCAACAAAAAAAAAAACAACAACGAAAGCATTAACACAAAAAATTTGCAGACATAATACGCAACGAAATTTTTTCGCAAAAATCTTTGAGCACCTGAAGTGGAATTGCCAAAAACCGCCGCGCCAAGTCTTGCAATAACAAAACCAGTAAAGGTAAAGCTCTATCAACAGGGTGGAATGACGCTGTGGCAATAATTCAGTAATGGCGCTGCAAAAATGTTAATTTGTTGTCAACATGTCAAATGTTTTTTTATTTTTATTTTTGCTGCGTCATAAATTCGGCAACCTCACAGGACACTTTGAAAGAGGCTTTTAAAGTCACACACGCACACATATACGCAGACACGCCGTGTGTCCTAAAGAGGCTTGTTTTCTTTGTGTCGTCCCGCTTTTGCTCCATAAGCTGTCAGAAAAATCGCTAAACTGACACAATCGCACTTCATCTAGTCGACATCTGTGCGCAGCAACAACAAACACATAAACAACGATATAAAAAACACTTATAAAATCACGACTTGCCACTTTTTCGTGCGAATTTGCAAAAAAAAAAATAAAAATAAAAATAAATGCGAAAAATAGCAAGTAAAAGTAATAACAAAAAAAAAAGGTAATTGAACATATAAAAATATTTTACACGTAAATAAATGCCATTACGGCTTCGTCTTTGATGGCACTGATGGCTGTGATGACGATGACGATGACGATGACGATGATGCCAGCACATTGCGAAGACGAGTAAACAGACGGACGGACGCGCCTGCTTATTTGTTGCTGTATATGACACTGATGGCGCAAAGCATTATGTCATCTTTAGTTGCACAGAAAGTTAGAAAGTACCAAACAAACGTTGACGGCGGCGTCGTTACTCACTTAGAAACTTCGAAAAGATAGAAGAAGAGCGTAAGCTAAATTTTAAGTGGGTGTAAGTGGGTGTAAGTGTGTGAGTGTTAACTGCGTTAGAAGAATCCCATTCTACTTCTCTTATGGCATTTTCTTTTCTACCGAAAAATGTTGCCCCCTCAGTGCCCTCTAAGTACAAATACTAAAGAAAGGGCAATGAGAAGGTAATATGTATTTTTTGTAGAAAAGAAAACGCTATTAATATTAATCTTATTTGCCAAAGTACAAAAATTTAATGGTTATTTGTCTAGCAGGTCATGGAAATATTTTTACTCGTTGAGAAACTAACAATTTTTTTATGTTCGCTGACTGATGTGCCATAAGTAGAGATAAGTGAGGATGACTCCCAAAATTTCATATGCAGGGTAAAAAAGTTAAAGTTCTGATGCTCAGATATAGTACACAAATATACATATGTAACTGATATTATTTCTAGAAAACATCAAGCTGAGCAAACTAATACTCCGATCTCAGTTGCGCGGACTTCCACTTTTTCAGGTGATATATGAATTATGTACTTTCATAGCTGAACAATCCAAAACTTTAATAACTGTGTAGTAAGTTTTCAATTACTTTGTGTAGAAGAAAATTTGGCAACAATAATAAAAAAGAAAGAAAAATAAAATAATAATTGCTACGTCGTTTGATTATGTATTTGCATATTGAAAGTAAGTATATCACAAATAAAAGAATAAACTTTTAATGGATTTTATAAGCAGCTGTCTTATAATCTCAGTGCACTATTAGGTTTGATATTGTCAGGCGGTAACGATTTTTTTTTAGACAAACAAATGTT
Organism: Rhagoletis pomonella; assembly: GCF_013731165.1. Lineage (NCBI taxonomy): Eukaryota > Metazoa > Arthropoda > Insecta > Diptera > Tephritidae > Rhagoletis > Rhagoletis pomonella. Next base: position 6,550,012 of record NW_023458558.1, read on the forward strand.
GTTTGCGCTGGACATCAAACTCGGGCCGAACAAATGAAATTAACGTTTTTAAAAACTGCCCACAAAAACTTTTATTTCATAGCTATTTCTAAATTTTATTTATACTTTTGCACAGACTAAATTAAAAACGCTTAAAAATTTTTCCTAGTCTTGGGTACAAGATCTTATCCAGTGTGACCAGAGAATGACGAAAATCGAAGATAAATCGCTTTTTGAAAAAAGGGCAGATTAAAGCGGTTATGGGCACTGCCTCGCCTGCGGGCAGAGCTCTTTTAAAAGCTCTCTCTGGCCATCTCTGACTTAACGCATCAAAAAAAGCTTACTTGGTTACACTGGTCCTATCGACGATTCTATGTGGCAAACTGAAGATCTTCTGGAACCAAATTTTTGGACCTTATCATGGTGGCTTCAGCTGTGTTAAGTCCACCATTGACCAGATGTTCACAGCGCGTCAAATCCTGGAAAATAGCAAGTGCGCACACGAATAGTTTTTTGTGTCGAACCAGATAAATTGTCTGGTAGTATAGGATATACATACATATGTACATATATGTGGTTGGGGTATTGGAACTATCACAGCGACTCTCTACATTTTAGGGAATTTTTTTTTACTAGATCTGCGTTGAATAGGTTTTTTAGAAACATTTATCTTTTTACAACCAGTAACCGAACTATATTTCTCGAAGCTTTTTGACGTGCTGCATACAAAGCTGAAAGTAGAAAAGCTGCAGCCAGCCAGGTTAAATTTTTTCTCGATTCGTCAATAAATCCAGCTGAATAATTTGGCGCTTAACATTTTTTTGCAGTTTCTTCATTTTGCTAAAATAAGTTATTGTTGTGCCTTTTGAAGTCATAGTATTAGTGAATGCCTTAACAATTAAGTCATTGAAGTAGCCATTATTTAA
>NW_023458558.1:6555916-6616059 GCF_013731165.1 Rhagoletis pomonella
ATTTTCCGCTGTTGGCGAAAGCTTACACACGCATACTAAGGACTACCATTTTAATTACATTCAAATCTTGATTTTTTTTTTTTTTTAATATTTACACCATCTCAAATGTAAAATTTTCCGGTTCATTATAGCCTATTTCCACCAAAGGCTTAACTGCAGTTAAGAGCTCAGATAAGTACCAAGAATTTTAACATGTGGTGAGAGGAAAGGTTTATTTCTCACTTTTTGCTTTTTTCATTTCGTTTGCTTCTGCTTAATAGGTGGAGCTACTGCCTTCGATTTGTAATCTCTTTTTTCCAATAGGCATAAACTGCAGTTAGGCTTGGTGGAAATCGACTACTAGAGAAATATTATTACTTATGTATAAGTAGATAAACTTAGGTGCTCCTGTAGTACCTTTCCCTACCAGGTCGTAAGCCTTGCAATTACCTTCAATAACCCGGTGTCCAGACGTCCCTATGAGTTTAGTTTTATTATGCTGGACTATCTGATTCAAAGATCTGCGGCACTCAGCAAAGGATTTCGTATTGACTATGTGTGATTCTAATAAAATTTTCAAGGCTTCCTGACTTTCTGCGAATACGAAGATTCTAACTGTTTGAGCAAATCTCTTTGCTGCCTCCTAGGGGTCCAACCTTCTTCTTGATACACGGTTCAGTTTAGAAAACTCATGATCAGCATGGAAGGGAATGGAATTGTTGATGGCATGCTGACTATATTGGTGCCAGCCTGGAGTTTATCACGTAATCAATCCTATCGCGATTCGCAGCTAACTCCTTCTCTGTCTATGAAGGAATTTTGCTGAGGGACTTATTAGAAATGTTGGTGCAATACCGAAATCGGAAAAAATTATACAAAGTTTCGGCATTCATAAGATCTCAAATGTACCTAACGACCTAAGCTCCGGAATTACAGACATATTTGGTATACTTACGGCTAAAAGACTTACCACGGCGTCAGAGCAGGAGCATACGGCATACAATCCAGAAGGCTACTTTCCACCGGAATGGGGCAAGGTAACTCTGTTTTTTCGGCTTTGAACATGAAGAAAGTGGGGCCACCAACAAATACATCTACACACGCGGCTACCTCTACGCTGGTGTGGGACCTCCAAGAATCGGGTTTATCTCATTTGAGTACCGAAACAGTGTAGAATCATGGGCAATGAATTGACATGACACTTTATTTTTCTGTCATGGAGCTCCGTTAGGCAATAGAGGACTCTCGCCAAACGGGTGCCTTTGTTGACTGTTCTGCGGATCACAAAACTAACTAACTCAATATATGCCAATGGAGAGGTCGGTGGATGAGTCCAATCAAGGGTTTGTCTATCCTGAGAGCTGTGGTGAAAATAAATAAATAAATAAATTTGCTTCGAGTGATCTCTCCTCCGCAGAGTTGGGATATAGCAGGGCTTCAGGTATCTGGTAAGGTTGGTTCTTAATTATGATTTACTATGTTCAAAAATACACTTTAGATCGAATGTTTACCTTCTAGTCCAGGAGGTTTAACGCGCTTGAGTATTGTTATAGCGCGCCCGATTTATATAAAAAATTTAAATTCGGAAGTTGGTTTCCCTAATGGAAATACACACTTAAAAATCCGTTTATGGCCGATTAAAAGTAAGACTCCCATCAGAATAGAATCCTACAATTGTCGCACAAATTAATGTTACTAATTACAGCCAATCGTTCAAGTACCGACCTAAACTCCGACTACTATAGTTAGAATAAACCAGCAGTAAAGTAGACTAACCAAAACGATGGCAAACACAATTTTAAAGTGCGAAATTTCTACAACCCTAAAATAATGAAAGAAAGATAACCAAAACATTTGTAAAAGCAATGAAGTTTCATTAGCACAACAAAGCAAACAAGGAAAGCATGAAGATTCCACAAACCCAAATGCCTCGAAGCGAGAAGCTCAAATACCAGAAAAAGGATATCCGCAAAAGGACTTAAATGTGATGCGCAATGAAGAGCGAAAAATATGCAGGCAAAAAAAAAAGGATTACAACGCATAAAGAAAACAGTAATATTTTCACGAAAGGGATAGGGAATAATTGTAAATATCTACTCAAAGCATTTGTAAAATTCTTGATTGCTGCCACACGCCTCAAAGTATGCCACGCTTACGCACCATATTTAGAACCACTCAAAGCAAATAATCGGGCGATTCCAGTGACATTTGGGTTGAAAGCGTCATTGTCTGTTGGCGGAAATAACGACACAAGCATAACGGCATTTATGAGATGTCCTGTTAAGGCAATTTCATAACCCATTTATGTTGAGTATTTGTAAGCAGCGGCTTTAGGATCTCTCTTTTCCGGTGGTCATGCGATTGTAAGCTGCGTAGCTGTGCTTGCCAAAAATTTATTATTGAACAAGAAGTGGCCAATATTTCAAGATATTACGTATGTAGTTTTTTTTTCATTTTGTATGTTAGGTAATAAATTTAAATGGCACTTAAAGTTCTCTGTTCGCTTGCGTTTCAAGCTTGAAGTCTATTTACCGAAAAAAATATCCAATTTTCACTTCGAAGGCCCATGAATATTTAATGCAATTATATCAAATTTAAATTATGCCCACAAGCCAAAACGCAAAGTTTTTCATTCGAACCAAAAAAAACACATTCAATTCAATTTCATTTCACTGCACCAACCCCCACTCCACCTGGCAGTGTCGCAATTTAAATCAAACAACAACAGCGCAGCACACAAATGCTCATTAAAATCTCTTCATTAGTTCCATTCGTTTAAAAATAAAGAAAAATAATAATAATTCACAATTTATGTTTATATGTCTTCGTGTTGTTTTTGTTATTGTTGCGAGCTGTGCAGTGGAATGTTTAGGAAAACGTGACAATAATTTTATGCTGCCTGAATTAATTGGCAAGCGATGACAAAACTACCCTACAAGACATTGCTGAGCACTTTAGGCAAAAATTCTCACACATTTACACTTTTGTTTTTGTAGTACGGCATAAATGAGTAGTTTGACTATTAGTACTGAGGACTTTCTGATGACAACATTGAGGGGAAAGTACTCAATTTTTTCCCATGGCCTGAACGAAAATGAGGACTTTGATAAGCACTTTTGTGATTAGGGATAATGATAATATGAGTACTCATATGATACTCAGCTGTCTTGTAGGGTAACAATGCCCACACACACACAAACAAACAAACACAAACACATACACATGCACATGCAGCCGTACACAACCGCAATGCCACATGTCAAATGCCAAATTACGCATATTTTGCGGGAAAATAAACCAAAAGCAACAGCAAAAAATAAAGCAAAATAAAAATATTGAAAACGAAAACAAATCATAAAACGACAAATCAAAATATGTATATGGATGTATGTACATATGTATGTGCTCGAATATACATACATACATACATACATACACAAGAGCCAAAAATGACGTGCAAGAGCATAATATGTGGAGGCAAAAAATTAAGGGGAAATTTGTGTGGCCGCTGCTGAGTGTTCGTACTGCCCCAGAGACCATTTTGATATCGGCGCTGGTTTGTCGGTTAGTTGTTTGGCAGTCTGTTTGGTAGTCGATTACCAGCTGGTTGCGCAGCCCTCCCCCCCTTCCCCCCCCACATAGCGCTGCCTAACGAGCAGACGTCGTGGTCGGGTGCTGGCTGCCGTTGATGGTGATGCCAATTAAAATCACTTGTCAAAATGTTTACAAAATTGTGTGAGCCCGACCGCAGGAGCGCAGACGAACCAGATACATATACATATGTACATTTAAACAACCAGACATCCCTATGGCCTATACAATACAATATTATATACACATAGACTTATGTACTAGATTTACATACATATGTATGTATGTAAGTATGTAAATACGAGCGTAAACAGAATTTGCATGTTTGCTGCCCTTTTGGCCTTAGCACATACACTCACTCACTCACTCACTCACTCACTTGTTCACTCAATTAGGCACTTGCTGTTGCTTTCAACGCTCTTCACTCAATGGCAGCTCACTTCATGTTTGGCATAATCAAGTGTAAAATTTTCAAATGTTATTTTGTTAATTAAAAATGACGGAGCCATGAAGCCTGTGAAAAAGAAGAATAATCTGTACAGCACAGTATGCGCCGTCATGGGAAAAGTGGTGAGCTACAGCAAGGCGCTTGCTAAATGGCAAGCGAGATTGTTGTTTTTTGAAGAGTTTTGGGTTTTTGGGCCATCTTAATGTTTTCATAGAAATGGGGCAAATGGGAGTAGACTTTGGTATTGAAGGAAGATGTCTGAATATGGGCCACATACATACAGATGTGTTATACATACATACATATATGTTTATGTCTCAGGGGGCGCAGTATTAGACAATGACAGACTTTATTTTGGTTCGTTTCTTAATGAATCTGTCAATGCATACGAGCATGCTGAAGAAGTATAATTTACAAAACAAAAATAAAATGCATTTTTATAAGAGGGAAAGAGAAGCTCGTCTCAATCTCGGAAGAAAAAAAGGAGCAATCATTATATAGTCAATTCTGTCATAATGGTCAGTCATTGGCAGTAATTTTAGCCTCTAAATTAGAAAAAGGTTTTCCAAACAACGGTCGCCACTCGTCAGGCAATGACAAACGTCTGAGGGTAATTTCTAAAAGCTTCTCATAAAATCCACTTGCTGTGTAGCAAATTTAAGACGCCCACCACACATAGTAGGAGGAGGAGCTCTGCCAAACGCTTAGCAAAAGTGTGGCAACAAAATATTGTTATTATTATTATTATTATTAACAAAATTATCATAGATATGTCAATCTTCTTAGCTATACTAATTTCTATTCGAAATATTCAAATTAAAGAGAAGCATCTATGATCTTTAAATTACTAAATGATGTATATAAGTTTAGCATCTAAATTATTCCAATTTTTTTTTTTTAAACTTCATTCATTTTTAATTCTATTATTAAAACATTTTTTATGCGCATTTAATAGAGTGCCACTCGCTAAGAGAGTGACTACAAAAACTTAGCGTCCTCTATTGTATGCCGCGCACGTTTACTTATTCATTCATTAAAGGCAAGTTAAAAGTATATGTAAATGTAGACTTAAAACTTGACTCCAGTGGTGTGTCCAAAATATTTTCGCCGTCGCCACAGTAGCCACTTGTACGACTTATTTTAATTATGTTTTTACTAAATCTGCTTTGTCTACTTTTCTGACAGCTTTCTCTCACTTAATACAATGTTAATATTTTAGCTGTGGTTTCTCTCTTACCCGCCCATAAGTTAAGTGTTTGGAAAAAGCGTCTTAAATCTTTTGTTATCACAATGTCCCAGTCGGAAAAATAAGCAGTGAAATGGCCGTCTTGTTGCTATTTTTTTAAAAGACTTATGAATCTTCGTATTCGATTATTTAAACATTATTTTCGTAATGTCCGGCGCACAGTCTAGGAAAAATTAATTTGACTCAAATAAAATGAATACTCTTCAAATCTTTCATTCATCTAAACTAGGGAAACATCCCTTCAGCTTTTCCGATCCCGGGATTTCCGGGATGTCGTTATCACAGTCCCGAGAACCCGGCATTAGTCCCGGCCGGGATTTAGATATTCATTACTTTTCAACAACTTAAATTGAAAAAATTGCTTCTGTATTGTTTGAGAAGCTCTGCTACCATAAAATAAATAATGAATGGGTTTGAAATCTACTTTCTTATTTAAAGTGGCGTTTTTAATTTTTCTCTCTGACAGCAGGTCTTATTTTAAAGGACTTTTTAATTCCAAAGTTATTAAAAAATTTCCAAAATTATTAAAAAAATTCAATGAAATATAGAATAAAAATATGGGTAACAAATGCAATAGGAAATTTCTTTAGCATTTAAACAAATACAATTTTTTGGATTCGCAAGGACAAATAGGTAATTTTTAAGCTAACAAAGTTTGAAGAACGAAATTCGGGGATTTTATTTTTTTCAATAACAAATATTGCGAAATTTCAAGGATAAAATTTTTAAATTAAATTTTCAATATTCACCAGCAATTCTGTTTAAATTCTAGAAGATTTCATCATTCATTTTATACCCATACTTCTTCTCTAAGCACATTTCTCTGGATTTTTTAAATCATTTTTAATTACCGACGTCAGAGTGAAATACTTTGTGTTTAAAGTTTACCATCGCGCGGTGTTATATACTATATAATGAGCTAGACATTTATAAAAAAATATTAATTATTATATAAAAAAAAAGAAATATAGCCAATACTGGTCAAGAAAAGGAGTTTCTATTTATTGCCATCAGTGCCTAATTACAAATCCCGAAAATTTTTGGGACCTTAAAAAGGCACTTATCCAGGGATGAATTGAAGGCCACAACAACCAATAAATTATTAAGAGAAAATTAATAAAAAGAGGTTGGTAAAAAGAAGCGGCATACGATTTTAGATTAAAAATCAATTCACATATTCAGTCGTTTTAGTATTTTATTTGAGTCTACTTATAAAAATTATTTTTCAAATTAGTGGGTTGTCTACTCTACCCCGCACATATGTAATTTTAATTATAATTTGTTAAGCACTAATTCCATATGTTTGCATAACATAAAAATCCATTAATATATAGCAGAAAAATATTGAAGAATTATCATCTATCCGCTTCGTACTTTGCTGCACCGACAAACGTCTTTAATGAGTTTGTATTGAAAAGCAAAAATTTGTATATGTGGTATTATTCGATTTGCAAAATAAACTAGAAATAGGCAAGAAAATATTGTAAGTGCTAATTGCTTAATGCATCAAATGAATTCAATTTCATCGAAGCATCGCGATGCAGAAGAATTGCGCTCAGAAATGTCTGATCAGTTTTGTAAGATAGTACATATTTATGAATGTGCCTGCGTATATACATACATATGTACATATGTGTGGTCTAAATCGAACACATAAACAACACGAGTGTTTTCACTTAGATATCCATATACGAGTACCTACATATATTTATTTTTAATTACTTATTTATTTATTTATTTCGTTTTGTCTACGGATTTACAATTCTTACAGACTAAGCATAGGTTAAGTTAAAAGTAATATTATTACAATACAAAGAGCAGACTTTAAAGGGCACAATTTTTATGTGGGAATTAAAACCAAATTTAATGGATGACAGATAGGTCAAGGTCTAAAGAAACAAAGAGCTTATTCAATTCAACGAGAGTTCTATTAATCGGGACATTAAAGCTATATACAGTCTTACTTTTGACAACATAAACCACATAAAAACGACGCAACATTCTACAAGAAACACTGAAATTAACTTTACCCAACAGTACTGGACAATCAACAGTGCCGGAGATTATGTCAAATAGAAAAGAGTTTGATATTAGAATGCGTCTGTTGAGCAGTGTCATTAGGTTGATCAACTGACAGCGAGAGCTAACGGGTGATTTTTTTGAGGTTAGGATTTTCATGCATTAGTATTTGACAGATCACGTGGGATTTCAGACATGGTGTCAAAGAGAAAGATGCTCAGTATGCTTTGACATTTCATCATGAATAGACTTACTAACGAGCAACGCTTGCAAATCATTGAATTTTATTACCAAAATCAGTGTTCGGTTTTTATCGACAAATTTTGTTCAGCGATGAGGCTCATTTCTGGTTGAATGGCTTCGTAAATAAGCAAAATTGCCGCATTTGGAGTGAAGAGCAACCAGAAGCCGTTCAAGAACTGCCCATGCATCCCGAAAAATGCACTGTTTGGTGTGGTTTGTACGCTGGTGGAATCATTGGACCGTATTTTTTCAAAGATGCTGTTGGACGCAACGTTACGGTGAATGGCGATCGCTATCGTTCGATGCTAACAAACTTTTTGTTGCCAAAAATGGAAGAACTGAACTTGGTTGACATGTGGTTTCAACAAGATGGCGCTACATGCCACACAGCTCGCGATTCTATGGCCATTTTGAGGGAAAACTTCGGAGAACAATTCATCTCAAGAAATGGACCGGTAAGTTGGCCACCAAGATCATGCGATTTGACGCCTTTAGACTATTTTTTGTGGGGCTACGTCAAGTCTAAAGTCTACAGAAATAAGCCAGCAACTATTCCAGCTTTGGAAGACAACATTTCCGAAGAAATTCGGGCTATTCCGGCCGAAATGCTCGAAAAAGTTGCCCAAAATTGGACTTTCCGAATGGACCACCTAAGACGCAGCCGCGGTCAACATTTAAATGAAATTATCTTCAAAAAGTAAATGTCATGGACCAATCTAACGTTTCAAATAAAGAACCGATGAGATTTTGCAAATTTTATGCGTTTTTTTTAAAAAAAAAGTTATCAAGCTCTTAAAAAATCACCCGTTACATACAGTATCGGTCATATCTATAGCACGCCATTTCAAAGTGAAATTGTGTGCCACTTATGTTTATTTATTTATTTTTAAGAATTTTCAATTAAAACTTAGTTCATTCTCAGACAAACCCCATATATACCAAAGTTTAGCAATTTGGAGAAAACTTCAAAAAAGTGCAACAAAATTTCACCTAAATTTCAAACTTTTTTCTTGGAAGTGTTAGAATTTTTTTGAGTACACAGTTTTTTAGCCCCTGCAATTTTAGTCTGATAATGTGCAAATTTCAAGTGGCTACGAATTCCCGTTAATTTTTTCGAGTTTTTTTTTGTCGCATTGGCTTCCATATAATGAATAAACTCAATTTATTTGTATATGGAAGAAAACCGCAACACCTTTGTCGAAAAAAATTCTAAAAAATCAACGGTAATCTTTAGCCACTTGAAACTTGCACATTATCAGACTAAAATTGATTGAGCTATAAAACTGTGTATTCAGAAAAATTCTAACACTTCCGAGAAAAAAGTTTGAAATTTATATGAAAATTTGTTGCACTTTTTTGTAGTATTCTACAAATTGTTAAACTTGGGTTTATATGGGTTTTGTTAGAGAAAGAACTATATTTTAATTGAAAATTCTTAAAAATAAATAAATAAACATAAGTGGCACACAATATCACTTGGAAATGGCGTGCTATAGATATGACCAATACTGTATATACTCAGGCTTAGGTTCAGAGAAGTGTAGAGAGCGTAAGCCAAACCGGATAAACGCCCTCATACGATATACTGTTACTCCCGAAATTGAGCGTACGGCTCTTTTTTGTTAATTTTGTTTTAAAATATGGCTTATATTTTAGCAAATTTTATTTAAATCCAGGAATGATACTGTGTAGAAAAATTAAGAAAAGTCTTCAAAATTTCAGCAAAATCGCGAACTTTTTAATACGAGTTTCCAAAAAGAATTCAGGTATGCAGTTTTATAGCGCATTATTTTTTTTTAGTTTAATAATGTGCAGATCTCAAATGCCTAAAAATTCGCGTTGATTTTTGAAAATTTTTTGCTGGCTATCCTACACACTTTTTTCAAATAACAAAAAACAAAAAAGGGAAAATTTTTATATAACGTAGGACAGTCGGCAAAAAAAAAATTCCCAAAATCAACGCAATTTTTTAGACATTTAAAATCTGTACATTATTATACTAAAATTTAATGAGCTATAAAATTGCATACCTGAGTCCGTTTTTAGTTTGCTAAAATATTAGCCATATTTTAATACAAAATTAACAAAAATGTTAAGCATGTGAAACATTGCGAATATTAAAAAAAATAGAGCCGTACGCTCAATTTTGGCAGTAACAGTATATGTATGAAATTATTTCTTCGAGCTCGAGCTACATATATGTTGCCTTTTCCATTTTTCATAAAAAACATAATTGTAGTACAAAGCTCAATAACACTATTAAAATCAGGAGTTAATTTTGAAAAAAAAATGTGTTCAATATTTTTGAGAATCTACATTTTTAATCGCTGGGGTGTCAAAAGCAAGCTTTTGTGTTTTTTCTGATTGGCTGAAGATGAAAGCTTTCAGATACAACTCTGCGCTGAACTGGTTTTCGCAGGAGTTAAATTATTTAACTGATTAAATTTTCCAACAACAACTGCATGCGATTTTGCTTGTTTGCGAAAAATTTTGTTCATTTAACATGTTTGACTTATCAATTTGAACGCACTATAAATTTTTATTCAGAATTATTATGTTTCTTAAATAATTCTGGCAAAAAGCAATAAAAATTTAATATTTCTCAATAATTTTACGTACGCGCTTATAAATAAATGTTCAACAAGCAATCATCAGAAGTGAGGAGTGTAAAAACATACACACATATAGGAGACATATATAGTTACATAAATTTCTATTTACATAGCCCAGTAAATTTAGATCAAATTGGTACGAAGAAAATAAAATGTAATAGGGAACTCTTTAATTTTATTCTTAACAGCGAACCCAATATGGCGTCCGAAAAAAATTAATATCGACTCGATCCGATTGAAGTGTTTTCATCTGGGGAACTTGGGGTTGATTACGAATCTGTGGTCAGGTTCGAAAAATTTAAAATGATGGACCCAATATGGCGGTAAAAACCCTTCAATATTAGAAAATCAGTTCAATAGTAATGTTCAATTTATTCAAATACATACATATATGGTGAAATACGTATCTTCTAATTTCTCATAATTTGCCGGAAAAATGTTATGAGACCCCAGGGAAAGTATTTGTTTTTTTTTCATTTTATTGCATTGTACTATAAAAATCGTTACCACCCATGCCCGTCGTACAAACGCTGACAAGCAATTTAGTACGGATAATATGATTTAATCTTCTACGGGAAACACAAAAAGCTATACTTCAGCCATCACCACATTTGCAATTTAAAAAATTTTTAAATAAATTTGTATGCAAATTTAGATGTATGTATATTGGTTTATTGGTTTAGCCAAAAATGCAGCATCAACTAAAAAATGTGAAAATGCAATGAATATCTATATGGTCAAGTAACCGCAAGCAAAAATCAAGTGAAACTTACAAAACCGCAGCAACTTGAAATTTGCATTTTCAAATTATATCAAACCACATTAATAAAAAAAACTATAGTAGACACATATTGGATAAGATTAGAGTAATATATTTTATTTAAGAAGTCATGTGTCTGCATAATTCATACAGCATTCCGCCCCTTTGTTTGCTCTACCACACTTATTTAGCTGATGGAAAAATGTGAAGAATATGAAAAACCAGACCGCCACAGGCAACCGCAAGACAGCAAGACAGCATGTCGAGCTCACTTACAACAAAAGTGATGCTATTAACCGCATTTACGATATTACATATTTTAAGTATTGGTAAGCAAAATTTTCCTAGGCGTGAATGGTGGCAAATAAGATAAGAATGCAAAAAAAAAAAACTTGGCAAAACATGCGTAAATAAAATATTAGAAAAATAAATAACAACAAAAGATGAAACTTTAAATCCACCCTTATCTGGGTCAGGACGTTTGCTGGGCTCAGCAAAAAAAAATGTGTCATGAAGTGACTGAAGACGCGCCTGCGGTTATAGCAAAGGATTTGCAGTTTGGGTGGTGTAAAGAGGATGGATAATAATATTTTGGCGCTTACACTTTAGCGGAACTTGTATATATGTATGTACATATCTTTAAAAAATTTCATGAGAGCTCAAAATTTATGAGTCTTTATGATTCTGAGACTCATTTCGGGCTCTTTCATGACATCATACATTCTGAGTTGAACATAGCTAACAAAAGTTTTCGTAGAAGTAAAAGTTTATAAATAATCAGAATTATCTAAGAAGGGGAAACATGTATGCTCTTTACTGACTTTATTTTAGCTTATAATTGGGTCCCAATTCAGAATTGTGAGACTTTTCGTAGAGAGAGTTTTTATGCACAAAATTGTTTGTATACATTTTTAAATATCCAAAATTCTACTTTGCTTAATTTTAAAGGCTTAGGACTATCTGGATGTACATACATATGTATTTGACTTTTGTGACACCTCACCAACGTCGCGCTGATTCTTCTATAATCGTGGCGTGGATCATAATTGAACTGAAACCCAAACCGACTCCTCCAATGTGGTCTTCAAATTAATTGGCTGAACCAAACTAAGACAGGAGAACCTCTATTTTCAACATTACCGTTACTTTTATGGCATTAAAGCTTCCATCCACTTGCATGCCATCATTTTGCAAAGTGCATTCAAATAATATTGTCACGTAAGACAAGTTATCAGCTAGAAGGTTACACAATTTGTTTTCTCCCCCCAATACACATTTCACCCCCTCCATGTCGCGACAGCATCGCCTTTGGCAATTTGATGGGTCGGTCCACAGAAGGCAATTAAGTTCGTTAGGTTTTATCGGCGTAAATCATTTTCGCCAATTTCCGAGCGACTCCAATTAAATATCTACTACAAATAAAAGCCGCCAAAGTCAGCTGCTGCTGCTGCTGCTGCTCACCAACTGACAACGCCTTTTTTGTCGGCACTCATTTGCACAGTGCCAAGAATAAAAGCAGCAAGCAATTGCAGGTTTCGAATTTCGTAGCAACCGGATGAGCGCATAAACGAGCTACGCGACTTCCCTGGAGCAAAATGGGGCATTTAATTGCGGAGATACAAGCACTCACACTTGCAGGCAAGTGATTAAGTAAATTGCAGGCAGCGCAAATAAATAGTAAAGTAAAAAGCGCTTCAAATACGCGAATATGACCGAGATTTTTACATACTACGATTAATTTAATTTGCATACATTCATGTTGAGCTGGCGACCTATACATACATATGTATACGTAAAATAATACTACATCACTTACCGCACATTTCGGCAACGGTCCCTCCGGCATCTTCTTCTTCCATCCCAGCAGTGGCGGTATGCAAATCAACGCGGACATTATCCACACAGCGGCAATCATAATCGCTGCACGCGCCGGCGTTCGCGACTTCAGATAGTCCACCGCCTTCGTGATGCTCCAGTAGCGATCCAACGATATCAAACACAAATTCATTATGGACGCCGTACAGAGCAGCACATCCATGGCCGAGTGTATGTCGCACCACCAACTGCCGAATATCCAATAGCCCATCAGCTCGTTCGCCAGCGAGAATGGCATTATGATGAGGCCGAGGAAGAAGTCCGCCACCGCCAGCGAGGCAATGAACCAGTTTTGTATGTTCTTCAACGACTTTTCCGTCGCAATGGCAATGATGACCAGCATATTGCCCACCACGATGATAATCATCAGTATCGTCACGATCACCGAAGCGATCACAATTTGCGGCAGCGTATAGCCGCTGGGGTAGCGGCCGTCCCATTGCACTTCCGTCACGTTGCTCGTCAGGTTGGCCGTCACACCCGTCAACGTTTGATTGGAATAATTGCCGATGCCATTCAAAATCGAACTGCTATTATAAAAGTTGCTATTCACGAAGTAGTAACTGTCATTGACATAATTATTCGGGCTGAGTGTGGTGATGGCGCCCTGCAACGTGCTCTCGAGCAGATTACTAAGTCCGTCGGCATCGCTGGCATCGACTGTAAGTAGTGGCGGGTCGAGTAATGTTGCATTGCTGACGGCTGGTAGCGCACCGCTGCTGCTGCTGCTGCTGCTGCTGGCCGCAAACGAGCTGGTGGTGTTGCTGCTGTTGGTGGGCAGGGCGGAGTTTAGTGCGTGCTGCTTGCGAGCGAGTGGCAGCAGTCCAGCGCCACTGCCACTGCCACCACCCGGCCAGCCGCCTGACGCGGTCGTCGCCGGCGGCGCAGGCGCTACAGCCACATCGGTGGGACTTGTTGATGAGAATATGGCTAGGAAGTCATTCGTATTGATATTGCCCGTATTAATGTTGCCATTAATGTTCGCATCTAATTGGCTATAATCCATTTTGCACTTCTGCTGCTGCCGTTGTTGTTAAAGCTTTTTGGTCCTCTGTTGCCGCTGCTGCTGTTCGAGCTGCAGATGGTGTTGGTGGAGTTGTGTGAATGTGATGATATTTACTTTTATGCTGGCTATTACTTTTACAATGGCGATTATCGCTAGCTCTATTACTTAGCATAGAAAATTACTTCTTAGGCAGGCCCATTTGCTTTCGCCTTGCAGTTGAGTGAGTGTTGGTGTTTTGTTTAGTGCAGTTCATTCTAGGTAATCAAGCTTTTTCCAGAATTGCTATATTGTTCCGGAAGCTGCAGTTAATTTGACATTTAATTATTTTTTAGCTGTGGGCATTTATGTATATCGAGCACACTTTGTTTCAATTGCAAATATGTATAAATGAAAATCAGTTGGCGTATTACCGTTAATATTGTTAGGCGAGTGGGATTCTTCTTTTCTTTTATATTCAAGCATATTATTTTGCGGTATTGATTTTAGACTTTTATTTAATTTTAGGAAATATTTCGTGGTCTGCATAAGTGTGATACTTTTTTCGAAGATAATGGAAGTTTTTTAATTTTTTTACCCATTGTTTCTTATTAGCTCTGCAATTATTGCTTAAGCTAGTTGGTATTTATTAAATTATATTTATTTTATGAAAAAAAAATTTAGGTTTCTCACACTTTTTAATTTCCTAAAATCTTCTACTTCTAATTTAATGTCGATTAATCACTATTTTTACACTGAGTTGATTTAAGTGAATTTGATTTGCATTTTTGTATTAAACGATGTGATCTATTTTTGTAATGCTGATTATTTGGTTTTTATTTTTTATTGTTTTAGAAAAAAGTACATTCTTAACTAATTTCACTTGATCGAAATTTCATCTGAAAATAAAATAAATTTAATCAGTACTTCCGAACAAACTTTTGCTGCTTTTCCAAGCGAATCATAAAATTTGCTATTTTTTGTAAGGATTCAAAAATAGTTCGTTCGGCTTAAATCGAGGGGGGGGGGCTATTCGTGGATTGGACTGCGTCGAAAACTTTCTCTTCGTCATAAAATGTTTAAGTAGAAACCTTTTCGATAAATGATTGACCTGTATGATACACTTAAGAAAATTTAATGCGATCCATACAAATTTGAAAAAAATTTTGCAATCGTGTTTAAAATATTGCCACTGTTATTGAATTTTATGGCAACTCAATTTCTTAGAAATGTGAATAACTCAGCAAATTTCGTTTGAGGTACACTTACGAACAAAATATTAGATATAAAATTCAAAATGATATTGTTCGCAACTTATGTTGGTATAATTACTTTAATAATTTTCATTTAAAATATAGTTCGATCCATTAAAGACACCACATAACAACAGCTAACAAAAGTTCACCAAAATTAATCACATTTCAAAAAAAAAATTTCATCCAAATTACGGAGCAAAATCAACTTGTTTTCTGAGTATTGAACCAAACTAATTTTCTTCAAAAGATTGAGTCATAAGTAACAAAAAGTATTTTCTCCGTTTTTCGAAGTCAGCCTTCGAAATCGAGATATGGGCCTTCGAAGTTCGAAATAGAACCTTTGGTAAAAAATTATTTTTAAGTTCCCAGAAAACAAGTTGTTTTTTTGCTATATAGTGTTATCGCTGATTTTTGAGAAATGTTTTTTCCCAACGTTGTGGCGTATTTTATTCCTTATAAAAAATTTATTTTTTTGATGTTGAAATTTTGTATGTAAACATTGAAAGTTTTATTTTTATAGTTTATGTTATGAATCAAAATATGTATGTATATTGTGAATTTAAAGTATTAAAATTAAATAGATACAAATAATTTGCAAACAATATCATTTGTGCCTATTATTTTATGCATAAGTGTACCATGAGGAATGTAACTTCTTCTTTAGTTTTTTTATTTAAGTTTAGCCAGAAAAAGTTAAGCTTCTTGCGTTTTTCCTAGCTCTTTATTAAAATTATGTAGTTTCTTACTTCTATTTCAAATTTTAACTGCAAATTTAAATAGTGTTAAAATATTTAATGCAATCTTTACAGTCTGGTATGGAATGAAAAACAAAGACAAATGTCATGATATTTTACATCGGCGAAGGAAGTCTTCGACTTTATCAGATATCTCCGTGGGTAGACTTGTTTTTGAGCTCTTTTGAAAACTCACATCGCCTTTGGAAATGAGCCAGCCGGGGAGAAACAGTAATTGCAGGACGAAACCTGTCAAATTAAACACGGATGGTACACGAATAGCAGTGAGTTGAGCCAAACTGCTTTGTGCAAGAGTATAATATTGATCCAACTTTACAATTAATTTAAGAAAGTAGAATCGATTGACAAACATTTAAATGAGTAGAATGCCTTGTGAACCACAAGGGATGACAGACAAATTTTTCTTCATTCAATTTTAGATCAAAAAAAGTAGTAGGAAGGCTCTGCAATTCACTTCCGAGTGAATTTCACCCCAATTCTTTGAATATTCAAAATTGAGCGTTGTTAAAATTCACTCGAAACTGGGATATGGAACTTGCCTGAAATGCGCTTACGAAACTCAGGCTAACTAGCAAGATTTTATGTATGCTGGGAAACTTAAAGCCGCATTCTAATGGCTCAGTTATGCATACTTGGCGTTGCATGAGACATGCATCACATAACGAATCTGTTAAATGAACTTTGCGTGTAAGCGGCTACCCAACGCACAGAATAGCATATGTAGAAGTCTGTTGCTTTTTGATTTCTACGTAAAAGTGGCATGCCAAATATGCAGTGCAGTGCAAGGTATGCATAACTGAGCAATAATTCTTGGCCCTGCCATGTCAAGCTAAAGTCATCTTATATAAGAAGTTTGTCGAGCTTCTCCTCCAATTTATGATGCACGTTACACAGATAGAGAGACCTATATATATATTTTTTTTTTTATGAGCACCTTTTTTCATGGCAGAAATGAACTCGCCCATTGCCTGCCAAAGGGCGACCGCTGTTGGGAAACATATTTCCAATTTAGATGCTGCCTAGCTAGTGGTAGCACGCACCTCTGACCACTCAGCCACTGTGTGTAACATTTTGAATAATCTGACCTGTACTAGAATTATATACTAGAACTCTAGCAAGGAAATGAAAAATTTATCACATATTACCACTTTAAGGATTTACTACGGGCACTAGGAAAAAAAAGTTATGAAAAATATTTATGGTAATAATCTATTTTTATCCGGCAACTGCAGTTTGTGCTTAAACAATACGTACAGGAGATTATTTAAATGAAAATAATACACACCTATTCTAGATGAGATTGACTTTTTACTACCTATATATTGTTATATTTTATTTATTTTTTTTTGAATTTCACGCCTTCATTTTACTTACATACAATTATTGCGAAGAACATTTCGTAATGGTGAATTTTTAATTTTTAAAATTTTTGTTTGTCTTTATTTTATTTTTTATAAGTAGCTAATTTTTGTTTTATTTCTAGTTTTTGTTTTTATTATGAATTTTTCTTTGTTATACCTATTTGCTATTGGTTACCCGTTTTTACCGAAACTTGCGTTTTGCAGTTACTTGAATTTCTGTTACATCAAAAAAAAAGAGAATTTTGCATGCATAATTTCTTACTTTTTTCTTATTTACAAACATATTCTAATTCGTCCTTTTCTCTAAGCTTCTTGTTGCCTTCAAAGCTAAGTCGAATTCAATAAATGAAATGCAGCTGCGTCGCAGCTATTGCGGCGCTTGGATGTAAGCATCTGCATGACTTTGGGAACCATTTAAGTGGCATAGTATTTGCTTGATTCATTAAATTCACATCTTTATTTTAATACATATATGTACTTATGTAAGCACTGCAGCAGCCGTTGTTGCCAACAGCTGTTCTTCGACGGCACTTCTATTAAATGCAGGCCGGCTGTGTTTTGATTTTTTTGTTCCTTTCTCCTCTGCTGTCCACTCTTCGTTATGCACACATATGTACATACATGTAAGTGCATAGACGACACGTCGCGACGGTGTAAAAAATAATAAATCAGGGCATGCTTTGGCTTTAATAATAAATTTGCTGTTTATGAATAAATAAAGAAAAAAATGTTCGAATTATCCGATTATGCGCATCCACTCAAGCAGCGGTGTTGACCTTCAATTAATTTTAGCTTTTAATGGATTTTATGATTATGAATTGTGGGAATTAAAATGATTTTCAAGTGGATAATTTTTTAAATGCGATTTCAAGTAGCCTTAGTACACTTTAGAATTGTGATGCAAATTTAAAAAAACAAAAGTGCTATACTTTATTTTCAATTCTCTCGGTAATTGGCTGTTAGTTGCGTTTATTTGTTTTTTATTTCGATTTCTATTTATCGTCTGCATTTTTCATATCAATCAGCGTTTTGCAATTTACTTCCATTTACGTTTCACTTTACGCGCCCATTTTAAATTATCGCTTTGATGTGAAAATGTTTTTATTCATTCTTCAGTTAAATATTTTATTGGGCAGACAGTTTGTGGCTTTTTTCCAGCCCGAGTGTTCGCCGTCCGCGCACGCCTCAGCTCCAGCCTGCCTTGCCTATCCAAGTGCCTAACCACTTTCTTTCCGCTTGATTGCATCGTTTTAGAATTTCGCTTTTTTTCTTCTTCTCCTTTGGAAATATTTTTAATTTACTCGCCTACTGCCTGCCACACATAGATTCCGTTCACATTGGTTGGTCGCGTACACGCCATTGCAGCGCGCACGCCGCACCTCACAATTTATTTATTTAGGTGCAAGGTGTAAATTTTTACAGCAACGAATTCACAAACGAGCGCGCGCGCGACAAAGCTTAGTGAAAAAATATTTTTGCAATTTCGCAAAATTTTTCAATTTTCCAACTTTCACATAAAAAATGCGCCAATGTAGTTCGTGTCTGCGGCTGCGAAAATAATAAATAAATAAATTTCACACGAAAACACGCCACTAACCAAGCGCGCGGACGGCTGGATGGCCGGACGGGCGATAGCACGCGATCACAGCACACACGCACGCTCAAATGGGCACGCGGTGGCGCGCGAAATCGAATTTTGGCCACCACTACCGTGTGTGTGTGTGTGTGTGTACGGAATTACACTACTACGACGAAAATGACGAGCAGCATCATCAGCATCAGTCTGAGCAACATTTTGCAAATAGCAACAAATCGGAATTAACAACAACAAATTGGTAAGCGGCCGGGTGGGCGCTAATGTTTCTCACGGTTTGTTTTCGTTAATTGCATTTGTTTATTTACACTTCACTTATGTCTGTACGACATTCGACTACAACAGCAACAACAACGAAATTCGAAATGACTGACTGTAACTGCGAGAGTGCAACACGGCCACATACGCCGTGCCGTTTTCTGTCCGCTTGGTCCAGTTCGACAGCCTTCAGTGCATCTTCTGACTTATTTATTTATTTTATTATTTATTTACTTTGGATATTTTCGCGCGCTTAACAGCTTTGCACATTTATTCATTAACGAGTATTTATTTATTCACTCACTCACTTTTATTGGCATTTCATCATTCGGCGACGTAGACAGTTGTCGCTACGTGTACGCTTCATCTCCGCGCCGCACCACTTACTCGTTCACTACTTCACTTAACGATTTTAGGAGGCGCGCACGCGACTTTCATATGATCCTTAAGCACTTCTATGAGTGTGCATGTACATAAATGTGTGCCGGGGTAGTTGTTAATCTTACTTTTCTGGTAGTGTTTTCAACGCGAAACGCGAAACAACCGCCAACAGACGTTCGCACCATTTGAATTGCACATCTTAACTGAACTGAACTCGAGTCGAGTCGAGTCGAGGAAATCATCGCTGTATCGAAACACGCCGCATCGCATCGCAACGCATCGCATCAAATTGAACTGAACCGAGCTGAACTCAACTGAAATGAACTAAATAAATGTAGGCAAAGAATGGCACAAGTATATGTGTATGTTTGTGTGTTCGTAAATGGCCGTTCGGCTCTATACCGAAGGGATATTTTTTCTTCTGTTCGGGTTTTGTTCCACAAACTGCAGTAGAAGTCTGTATACATATGGCACAAAGGCTGGGTATGCCGTGGCGTATACGTTCCACAGAAATTTCCCTCTCTGTGCTTTCGTGACAGTGGTGTAGTGCTTTGTAAAATTTTAGTACAATAATAATTGAACACAAGCAATGCTAATAGAGTTCTAACTATGGTATGCCGTATACTTTTAAATATTTCCTGCCATCGAGGCATCATTTAAAAGTGTGTGGCGTATGTTCGTTATCGTTATCATGGATATCGGCGTTATTACACCCGTATTTAATGCAACGACTCTAAAGCAAGCCTTTTACTTTCAAAGCAAATTCTAAAATAAAAGCTGCTCATTTATCATTTATGGATTTGAAAACGGGATATAATTTGTTGATAATTGAGAAATCAAACATACATTTTTGGTAATTTTAAATCTCGAATAAGTTTTGGGGCCCTATGAACAAAAACTAAGAAATTGCTTTTTCTTAAAATTTCAGACCTTTTTGCTTAAATTTTATTTGAATAAATCGAGTAAAAGATTAAATCGAGTCAAGAAAAAACAATGTCCCAATATAGGACATTAACATATATTTTTGGTAAATTTAAAAATGAGCATATTTAAATTTTTGGTTATTAAAAATTTGGGAATTATAAATTCAAAACTGTAAATGAGTTTTTATTCAGACATTTTTCCTTGCTAAAAAATTAATAATATTTTTTTTTTATATTAAATGCGGCCAAAAACCACTTTATAGTACCTAACAAAATCGAATGGGCTATGAGGTTTTCTTATTTGTTATATTTCAATGTTTTCTTAAAAAATTCTGATTTTTTCGAACGCTAGCTAAAATTTTGACATAGTGACTTTTTGTGACCGACAACGAAATTTTCATTAGGAACTAGCGGTACCCCGGTGTGCTTCTCTACACCAAATATTGAAAAATTAATGAAAAATCCTGCACGCCGTACTTCCTTTTGTTGGAAGTGCTCCTAAACATTTTGCGATCTTCTTTGCGTTAACATCATGTTCGCATGACGCGTACTGGATCGTGGCATTTTATTCAATAGCGAGCGAAAAACTCAATGCATAGGAACGAATTCGATAAATCGTATGGTAAACGCACTTTTTTTAAAATAATCAAATGAAATTCACAATCGACAGTAAAAGAGCACTTGAAAAAACTTCATTCGAAGCCAAAGAACACAACACAGCCACAATTTTCCACAATGGTTTTGAGGAGAAATACCTGCATGGAAAATTTCTAGTATACTCAAACTTTTCGTACGAAACGCTGCAACAAATTTGTGCAAAAATATTGAAATTGACGAAAAAAAATAAAATGAAATATGAATTAAGAACTATATTAAACACACGTGTTGATTCTCCAAAGTCCAAAATAGAAAGACCGAATATCAATGTACACCACCTTTTCGATAATACGATGAAATGACAGATATGTTGTGTTGTGGTGACTTTCATTCCATTGGCTCTACAAAATCCCTATTGAAAACTTGCAGCCATGTTTATACTTGACTTAATTTATCCGAAGAAAAAATAAACACAGCACATTATAGCAACAATTTTTCTCTATGTTTTCGATTTTTCATGTATGTGCTGTTGTACCATATACGTGGTTCATGTGACAGACATAAACTGTCATATATTATGAACCGCTGGACCGACTTCGGGCCCACTTCACATAACCCATCTGCATGATAGTCCGAATATACCGTTTAAATTTGGTAGAATTCGTGCACTTATTTTTTTATTTAAGATGGAGGTGCCACCGCACCCAATACCGCACATTTTTCTCCATGAATATGGAATTATGGGTGGTGCCACGCCCCTTTTTTCGAATTCGGGGAAACTTATCACAAACCATCTGCATAATAGCGTGAATTCGGTGAAGCCGTTCTCAAGTTATAAGCTAACTCACTAGTTTTTATATATAAAATAGAGGCACCACGCCCCCTTTTCCGAATTCAAGCAAACTTCACATAACCCATCTGCATGATAGCCCGAATATGCCGCATAAATTTGGTTGAATTCGGTGAAGCCGTTCTCAAGTTATGAGGTCACACCAAAAACGTGCACTTATTTTTATATATAAGATAGAGAGAAAAAATATTCCGGCTCGGTGGTAGAAACAGTGTGGAAGGATATAAGGGTCTAGTGATATTGCCGAAATATGGCGCATTCGACTGATTGATCTGAATTACCACACCTAGTAATTTCATGGTAGAGCATTAGCAGAGTGGAAATGAGTTACGCCGGACTTTCTACAACGCGAATAGTCGAGTGATTAATGGTTTGCTCCCGACCTGAGTGCTTGCATCCGTTCGTCCTTATTCCCACGTACTTAGTATTATATTACTTCTATCCTCTATTGCTGGCAGTAAGCAGGAATAATCGCTTGTCTTACAACAGAGCTGTGCGCTTACTACCGGATTGAAAAAATGGACAAATAAAAATAAATGAGTTCCTTCACAACAAGGGGTGGGGGGGGGAAAGTATTAGGAAAGTTGCAGCGGCACTGTCAGCGTTGCCGTTTTGGTCCAATTGGACCAGAATTGTTAGCTTAATTTTCCTACTACATTGTGGAGTAAGTAATTCTCTATATTATTGCAATGAGACTAACTACGCCGCGACTTATCACTTTCGCGTTATCAATTAGCAAAATGATTTTTTTTTCTTTTTTATGATATATGAGCAGGAAATAGTACTTCTTATTTGCCATGTAAGAGTCTGCACGTTTTTGATGAAACTTAATAGGAAGAAATAACGATTGATACCACTAAAGTGAACCCGATGACAATGGAAGACAAATATGAATTAATCCAAACAAACATTGCCTGATAGGAGGCGCAGGATATCTGGAAAATCCGTATTTCTGGTCCAATTTTTTCTAATATTTACAACATATAATATTACTTAAAAGGAAAGAAAAAAAGTGCCGTTAGTTGGATTTCTTTCTTACAATAATTTCAAATAAATATATCTATAGTAATGTATGTAATTATATACCTATGTATATATGTATGTATAAGTACATACATATTTATATGATAAATCGACACCAGCTACAGCGGCTGATGTATTTCTTTAGTAATACGCGAGCAAGTACATGTGCAAGTAACTTAACAACGCCGTTCTTGCCACTACTAATAGTTGGTTGTTCGTCGCACTAGCAATAAGCTGCATGGGGAAATTTCTAAGTGATTGCCATCCACAGAGCGAAAAAAAAGCTTCCGAGTGCTATATTTTTCTAGGGAAAAAGTGCGCAAAACGAGCACAATACGCTCACATTTTGCACTACGCTCAAAAGCTTCGTGATCTCTTATTCCGACAGTCCGAAAGTCCGAAAACGTGACCGAAACTGAAGTGACATCAAACATACATACATAAATAAGTATTCGCATATATTAGCAACAAGCTGAAAGACATACATTAAATTGCCATTGGCTATAAGAGTATCAGCGTTCTTTTGTAGTTGGGTTTGTTTTTTTTTTTGTTCAATAATATCGCTTATACGCTCAAGTGTACCAAAAATATTTAGCTACAAACGTATCTGCTATATTTCTACCAGAAAATCCAGCGCTTTGCTATATGTAGCCTAGCTGTTGCCCTTTTGCTGCGTTTTTTTTTTTAGTTTGTTTGTTTCTTCGACCCACATGCGCCTCGGTTGAAGATACCAGTATAAGCCATTAGACCCCACATCAGCGAACTGTCGCAGCCATTGCTGGTTTATTTGCCGGTTTGCGTCGCTTTTATTTACAGTTTTCTGCTTGCTTAAACGCTTTCAATCATCAGTCTTGCTCAGAGCGCGAAATCCTGAATGCCGGTTTCCTGTAACCGTTGTAAATTTACCTACCAATGATTGGCTGAAGGTCCTTTGGCCACTATTGGGCCTGCCACAGTACTCCCGCCGTCCGTTTTCGATGTATCAGTATACTATACTTGGGACCCTTCGTCAATCATCAATATTATCGCTTCACGGCAGTCCCTTTCAAGTGTTCTGACCTTATAGGGTTTGTTGAAGAATAATTCGGGATCATCCAGGAACGACTTAAGAACCTCCAAATGACCCCAAGATCTCCACTTTTCATGCTGAGGAATGCCTGTAATGAAACCAAGATGCGCATAGCTCCTGTTATGGAAACGCGGACCTGTCGGTGCAGTTGCTCAATGTGGCACCTAGGTTTACTTGCTTAGCTTTTGGCCACTACCGTATTGAATGAAAGACCAAAATGTTAGTTTAGGGGATATTCCCCAAGTCTTATCATCAAATGTCTGGCAGGCATAAAAAACAAGGCTACATTCGAGAGATGTGAGTTCGAACTAAGCCTTTTGTTCAAAGTTATCCCTAGATACTTCACCTCTACTTAGCACTCAATTTCTGTCCCTGCCAAGGTGGATCTAGTCAAGTTGACTTTCCTTATTTTGGTAAATGGGACAAGGGTGGACATCAGTTTGGAGATACATATTTTCTATTATTCGCAAATAACTATTTTTGTGTGCAACCAACCAAAATCCAGCAGTTTTGGTATGAAAAATCCATGTGTGGCAACACTGACTCTGCTGTTGGCTATGATTGTTATAGCGTTTTCTTTTTTCGAAAAAATGTTGCATTTATTCAGCCCTGCACCAGGACGGTCAAGTTTTCGTGTTCTTTTCTCAGTTTTTTTAAATTACCGAAATGACCCCCTTCGAACGTTAACAAAAATGTATGCTCAGTTTTTAAATTTCCATTTTTAAAGAACAAAAAATGTAAGTCTATATTTAATATTAGCAAAAATTTAAATGACCAACAAATCTTTTTAGCCACATTTTTGTCCTACTCTTTAATGAGCAAAATAGGTATTTGTTTTTTTTATACAAAGATTTTATTTATGTCCGCCTTAAAATTTCCAAAAATGTATTTCCAGTTTAAAATAATTAAAAGTATATGTCCAGTTCTGAAATGACAAAATGTTTTTTTTTTATGACAAAAAAATATATATGTCAATATGCAAATTTACGAAAATTTTCCCAGTTTTTTTTCAGACTTTGAGCGTGTGTGAATTGGTAATAAAGTTCGCCGCGAGTAAATCTTTAACAAATATGAGGTTGGGTGAGTGGATTCATGAGCTAGGGAAATTTTTGATCAAAGCATAGAAAATTCTGCAAATCGCAAAGATTGTTGATGTGTACAAATTGTCTGCTCCAAATGTAAGCAAAAACATAAAAAAATATTAGGTAGCTAAGTATTACACTACATTAAATATTTCTTGTAAATACATAATTGTAATACATAAAAGCTTTAATTGATTAAAATAAAGTTGTTAAAAAAAGCTTAAATTGAGGAATTGCAATCAATGATGGTAGATGTTTTCTTAAAATATTCAAAATAATTTGTGATATTTTAATCCGCATAAATCTGCGGTTAACCAAAATTTAATGCTCTCTAAAAAGATTTATTTCACACGCAGATCGGCAGCCACGATTTGTTTGCTAGGAAAAATGAAAAAGGCTACAAAGTATAAGCGGTAGAATCTTTAACTGCTATTTCGGGGATCACCACATCTCCTCATAAATTTTTAGTATAACAATATTAATTATACAAATCACAAACAATATGCTTTAATTCTCCAAACTAATTATACGCATTTACGTCATTTCTGTGCTCACTCCCAATATATATATTTTTTTATTTAAGTTCAATTTTCACAGAAATTTTGTTTACAAACATCTTCCTGACATTGAATCTTTCTCGCCCACATCAAAAGTATTCAAAGCCATTGCAAACAGTCAAAATTAACATTGAAGCCAAGTATGACCGAAAACTTTAAACTGTTTCGAACCCAACAAAATCTAAAATTACTGGACTTTTATTTGAGTTTGATTAAATGGAAAACCAAAGTTGAACAACATTTTTTTTTTTTCAGTTGAATCATTCAATTAACTGTCCGACCGTCCGGCAGACATACTGTGCCTTTATGTACATATGTAGTTGTAGGCGAGTATCCGTGTCGTCCGTGCATCCATTTCGAAGGCTGTTGGTTTGCGAACTGGTCAGCGTGCCTGACTTAGACACCTCCCTTCACGCCTTTCACAATCCAATGGAAGTGTTTGCTCCCTGGGCGCTTGTTCTGAACTTTGCTAATTTAATTATACTTTTTCATTTTTTGTCCCGCAAAATCAATCTTCATTTAGAAATCAATTTATAACAACGTTTGGGTTATATGTGTTCACTTATTCTTGACTTGTGGCATTTAACAAATTTGTTGGAATAGTGTCAGCCTGTCAGGCATCGCTTGGCGAAAGAGCACAGCATCCGTTTTGAGTAGCTTCTTAAAATTGTTATTAATTGACTTTTGAACTCTGGGTAACTCAGTAACAGATTGGGTAAATTCTATAAAGCTACACCACACCACCGCCGAAAGAAACCCTCTTATTCTTCTTGTTCCAGTAACATTTGTTAATCATAAAGTGAGTGCGCGGCAATGAGAAATTTTCATCAATACTATGACAGATTTTTAATATTCGCTGTGCGCCTTTTCAACTTAATTTTTTTTTAATGCCATTCTTCAAACTATTTTCTAGCACTTTGCAACACCGAACACATACCCAATACGAAAGCAATTTCCTTTGAATGCTCGTCACATCGCACTTCAAAGGCATTCGGCAAATTTCAAAATTTTCAAATTTTCGAAAGCACACTTAACGAAAAATTCCAATTTTCCTTATTACTTGTATGTACTTAAGATACGTTCTCGGAATGTGTGCTATATCCATCCACTTTGCACCATATGTCCGACAACAACAACAATAACAGCGCCATAGCGTTTGTATAAAAGCGGAAGACAGCCGCTTGGACGCCTCAGTTGGCGGTCAGATTTTGCGGTTCGTGGTGTTGCTGGTGTTGCAATTAACTGAACAGACAAAAGTTCGAGATTTTCAATTATCCAAGTTAAAAAAAAAACTTAAATATTTTAAATACTAAGCAAGTGTGCAGTGCATTTAGCCAAATTCTGCTATCACGGTTGTCAGTCGGTCATCAGTTCGCGCCCTCGTTAGTCGCGTTTGCGTCGCGGAGCCTTGCTGATTGCATTTGGTTTTTTTTTTTTGCTTACCACTTGGCGCTTCTTTTGTCGGCACCGCAGTTGCCTGATCGCTGATCATCGCAGCGCTGCTCCACATCATTACTCACGCCTGACGTCTGGCGATTTGGAACAAACAAACAGAGACAGAAAGAAAGCAAGACATGTGTTCAACAGCGATCGCATTTGTCATTTGCGTGGCGTTGGCCATGTCCACAATGACGCAGGCGGAACACAATGCACATTGCAAGGAACTGAGTAAGCAAATGGTCATTAATTTGATTTGTCGAAATCGGCGAAGTGCTGTCATTATTACTGTGTCAGTTGGGAGAAGTGAATTGACAATTTTGTAAATTTTAAAAAGTGAACGCATGTAAACGATAAAATTCAATTTGGAGGGACAAAGAACTATTGAAATTTCTGAAACCGTACATTATTCATCTGTGGTGGGAATAGAGTATAAAAATCGGGAATGATTCCCACATGAGCTATGATTTGAGGCCAAGTTTTGAATATTTTTTTATCTAGATTTCTAAATTTGTAAAAATTTTCGAACCAGTTTTAATTAAATAAATTGCGCAATTAAATAATGTGCGCATACGTGGCGGTCAAAAATGAATGAATGGCAACGTTTTTTAAGCCAAATTTTTTTTGGATATTTTACACCAAGATATTTGGCAATGCTTTAAGACAATCGCCAACGGCTCTGATTCCACAAAAGTTAGTTTCGAGGTTTTGCAGAACTACGATACGCGGTTTTTTACTTTAAACGACGATATATATATATGTACATATGTACTTCCAGCATTGGAATCCTTTTCTTTGCTTTTTATTCTTAAACAACTTCAGCCTTGATCGCTTTCCGCTCGATCGAGTGTGTCGTATGTGTCTGACCTGTAGAGTTCGTGGACTTACTTATTGAAATATTCTCAAAGTAAACCGCTATAGTTTTTCAACTGCTCTGATAGTTTTTAATATTTCATGTCAAACTAGTTTGTTCTCAAAAATTTCGGCAAATATTTTTCCTTATAATGGAAAATCCATGTAAACTAAGCACACAAATCAAATTTAAATTTGTCCGTTTAGGCTTTCCTGAAGAAATACCACAAAATGTTTTAACTTAAAAATATATTTATACTGTTTATAGTTGTGTTTTGAATATGTTTAAACATATTAAGTTCTTTCCTTGTTGCGCGCCCGCTCCCGCTCCCGCACCCGTAATTATTTGTGAATATCCATTAAAACCTATGGCTTTTTGCCCAGATGCATCTTTGGCACACTTCGCCCTGTATAGTTAGTTATTGGTGGAATTGTATTGGGGAAAAAGGGTGCCCCAAAATGTATGCAAGATTTACATACTTACGTAGAAATAAACGTTCTTTAGTTTTAATTTTTTATTCAAAAATTAAGCATGTACATAAAAGTATGTATGGCATTGCGTTTTATTTGGAAACTATAAAGGGCTAAACATTCTTTTAATCTTGGTTAATTTTTAATCAAAAAGTTTACGTTATTTCCAAGCTTGCGTAAATTTTGTGGCACCCTCTTTTTATTTGCTTAGATATATTTACTTAGTGTTTTTCTATGGCAATTGCGCATCTGTCAGAATTTCTGAAACTGTGTCAAGAACATAATTGGAAAGTGATGAGAACTTATTTTAATATAATGAAAAAAACTGTAATCTCTATCAGGCAGCCTAAAATGCTTTCTCTTATTTATTATAAATGTTTTATGATAGGTTCCAGATAGTTTTATAGCAAATGCACGCGGATATTTAATGTGGAAACTGGGTTGGTAATAAAAGTTTTATTTTAATAGTTCAAGGCAAGAAATATTTAAATATTAATATATAATTTATTGCAGTTATAAAAATACAAAAAGAAATTTCAAGTCACAAAGACCATTATTGGTGCTTATGTTTGCCAAATTACCTTAGTTGAATGTCAAAATTTGGTTGGCTTTTGAGTAGAATTACAGATATTTTTAATTTTTTTATTTTTTGAAAGGATTTACTTGGCAGTAGACCAATTCGGGTCACTACTGAACTGGAACCATGTTTTTTTTTTTGATAGCGAAAATGGAAAAAGCAACATACTAGTAGTCTAAGCGTTAGAAGTTAAAGCTGATATATTGGAGAACACCATACCTGCTCATTAGACTTCCTTCGCTAGACTTCAGCAGGAATCGATGTGCAAAGTCAGTAACGCTAACCACTGAGCTAAACAAAGCCAGTAAACTTTTGTTGCTTATACATCACCTCGTTCAACCTATTCGTATCAAGTGCGGCTGATTCGTCACCATTCCATATTGACAGGGTGGTTGTTATTGTGAATTCTATACATTATTAATAATTTTTGAAAAGTGTTCATTCTCGACGTTATTTATTTAGAACTTTCTAACAATGCTCATGTCATAATTCCTTGTGGCTTTTCAACGCGATACCTTCATAAAAGACTACAAAAAAATCAAAAATTTTTATTGGAGTTCCACTGTATAAATAGTATTATTTAAATTTGTTCAATAGAATGGACTACCATTGGGATAGGGTACCAAAAAAAGTGTTATAAGTTTTCTTGCAAAAAAAAAAAAAATATGAAACCCCTTTTTTAAAATTAGACGAAAAATAGTAAATATTTTAATAGATAAAGGCGCAAAGTAGAAGATAATGTTTTTTACTTGAAAAAGCGGAGGGTTCAGAAATTATAAGTAAGCTATTTTCATGTTGTACCCGAAGACACCTTCCCTCAGTTTTTTTCGGGTGAACACCGTGTTTTTTTTTTTGTAGCACTGTTAACAGTTTTTCATAAAAATTCTTGAGAAAAACGACTTCGAATTTTGTTTTCATAATAACGATCCATAATTTTACACTTTTTAGAAAAACCCCCTATTCAATAAGAAGAGTTAAGAAATTATGATTTTTTTTAATTCGAGTCGAGTTCAAATTTCAGTCGCTTTTCATTTGATACCACACTTGTTTAATTTGGATAAGCGATTTTTTTTATTATTAGGAAAGGATTTTTATTTCGAGCTTAAAAAATATTTGACTAAGTTTAACTGTTAAAAAAATAACTGTTATTTTCGGTCCCTGATTTTCTCGGCCTTCTCCTTCCTGCATCGTATGCCCTCATAAGTTTCAGTTGATTGACCAGACCCCGAGTTTATGTATGTGACTTCCTAATCTCCAATTTGTTAGAATTCCTAATTTGCTGGTTGGGCGGTTAATAAACTTGTCATGTCTTTAAGCCCAAATAGCTTCTATGCCAGGAACTGCCCAAAGACTTGGCATCAGTACTTATGTCTAATTGCTCTTTCTTCCCTACTGTGATGATGTGTGGTCCCCTATTGCTGCAGTACTCGTGGCAAGCATTTCCACCTCTTGGTTGCTCTCTTTGCCTTTGTGGCTCGAAACTCAGAGGAGGAAGGTTCAGCTATTTGCCTCTTATTTAGGCACTTAGTCTCGCCTAGCACTCATGTTCTAATTAATATTTGAATTCATGCCAGGGAAGTAGCCTGAGTGCAGCCCGGCTGTTGTTTAATACTAGAACCGAGGTCCTTTATCTTGTTGCTAAGATGCCACCTCCGATGCCTCCGAGAGTTTTTGAGCCAGTAGGTACAGATCGTGACTGTTTTGCATGCACAAGCAAGACGTTTTGGTTTTGTGAGTGAGGGCTTTACAGTCGCTAGGTTGCCGTTGGAGTCTCAGGCCACCGCTCCGTACGTTTAGCAATGAGGGTATATATCCATCTGAGTATCCGAGGCCTTGAGCCGCAGGATTTTTCCCCCACGTTTTTTGCCGTGGAAAAATGGCCCACTTCGACAGTTTTAGCTTATCTATTTTGAGCTGACATAATAAATGAAAGCTACCAACATTAAACAAATAAACAGTAAATATAATTTTGTAATACACACCCAGAATACTAATACAATGCATTAATTTTTAATTGCCTAACTTAAAATGAAAAATTATCCTTTTCAGTCATTCAGGCATAAATCAAATAAGTAATTACTATTCTCTCTGGCCTACACAGAAAGGAGAGTTTCTTTCGCTTAACAGCAATGAAAGGCAAGCACACAGCATTAATAAATATTAATAAATACTGAAATCACTGTGATTGCAAAATAAGCATTTTAATTGGTAAATATTAATTAACATTACACTCCTCTCCTTTGCCTCATTTTTCTCCCGCACAGATCAAGTGAATTGCTATATGGGTCAGAATGAAGGCTATTTCTGCAACAAAAACCAGCACTCCACCACACAGACGCGCTGGTTTTTCGATAAAGGAGTTTGCAAAAAATTCAACTACAAAGGCTGCTATGGCAATCGGAATCGTTTTTGCACAAAGGAAGCCTGCGAGCGGCGCTGCCTGTGATAAGTACAGTGGCAAGAAGGCGAGCGGAATTATGTCGAAATGGAAGCAACCAACAGCCACTATATCATGGATGGCTTCTTTGATGTGCTTCCACTAATATAAAATAAAACAAAAACAACATCAATAATATAATTTAAGGAAATATTCTAGCTAAGAAAAACTGACCGCAGTGCCAATAAACCTGGAAAATGTGTATTTTTACTTGAAGTGATGCAGAAATTTGTGATCGATTTAATTGGCAAACTGTAAAACAATAATTGTGTAGAGACTAAGATTTTATATATATATTTAGTGTTGGCGCATATGTATATGAATGTATGTACATATGTATGTAGTAACGTTAGTATGTAAAAATATTTTGAAAATAAATGTAGCGAGCATTTAATGGATTTGAGTGCATTCGTCATTTTTTCCTTCTATTTATTTGCTGTGCAGGCAATTTGTGCAACCGTTCAAGCTCCTTAGTAAGCAATATTAATGCAAAAACAAAAGAAGAAAAAACATTGCATTAGCGTCGTCGGTTAGAAGCATTTAGCTAACACCGCAACCCACCTTCGCTAACCTGTCCCTAAATACCTAAATGCTTGTCTTCCAACAATTTTCATTTGTAAACCATTTGGCGACATTTTTCCTGTCGGATACCATAAATAGTTGCGCACAAAGCATGGCGATGTGTGCGTGTGTGTGTGCCTGTGTATGGTACACATTTTAAAACTGTCATCGTGATCTGCTACTTTCTCGTTAAGCTATTTATACTACGCCACCACTTGAGCCGTATCCCACCCGCTCCACCCCCTACCGTTATTCATCGCTCGATGTCGCAGCTTTGATATGCAAAATTTCGACGTTTTATGCGGTTGACATTTTTGGCCCTCAACTGTCACTCTGGCAACATTGTACCACGCTATCAAAGTGAGATATCATATATCACATCAATGATTTGGTGTTCAGTAGGATGCTCGCAGCGTTTGAGAGGGTGTACTGGGTGCCGGTTAAGAGGGAAAACATTTGCGGTGATATTCCTGCTATTTGGATGGAAATATGTCTGGCATGCCCACCAGGTGCTTGGAAGGCATTCATTGACGTCAAAGTGAAGACGCGATGGTATATATTGCTATGTATGAGAAACTAGTCATTATTTCTAAATTAATAGTAAAATATGTATATTTCTGGGAAAAGCTAATTTCCTTCTATTTCTTGTTAGGCGCTGTAAACTACAAAGTAATATTGGCCGAGTAAAATAAAGCATGCCAGTCGTTTGTCTTTGATGTCATTTGACGACAAGTGAAGTCAAGTTCTTCTCCATCGCAGAGGAAGTATTCGTCTTTCCCTGCTTTGTGCACGACTTTGATATCGTGTTTGCATAGCGCTCGTAGATGCGCTACAAGCATTGATAGAAGAGATCTTTGGTCTCACCTTATTATTCCCTATTAAGTATGCGATTATTCAATGTGTACACCTTGGGATTAATTGTTAAAGGGAATATCCCTTACGCAGCAGAGACTGTAAAACAGAGCAGATCGAAGATGATTCTGTAAATAAAAAAAAACTGGAAAAGAGGACAATGAAATTTGGCTTACGTCGAAGATGTAGCTACACTTGCATATGACCAATTCCCTTCGGTTATTCGGGTGAAATATCTTGGAGTTGCTCTGGATCCCAGAATTTTTTTGGAGGCTTGGCATTGAGGAGCAAGCAAGGGAAGAGTCGTTTGACTTTTATGCTGCCAAAAAATGCTAACCAACAGATAAAGTTGGAAGTCAAAAATTATACAATGAATTTATTTACAAGACTCTAGATCGACCAGCTCCAACCAAGATTACGTCCTTAAAAACTTTGCGGAATTCAGAGTAACGGGAGCACTGAGATCCTGAGCAAAAGAGGCTCCGAATGTTTCTGCTTGATGTTATTACTGCCGAATATTTTTATCGAAGGTTATTGAAAACAAAGTCCACCCAGACATAACGATATCCTAAATAGACTCCCATCTGGTATAAAAGCGCTGCTTATCGACTACTTCAATCCAAAGATCTGGTGAGTGTAATCGGGGAGAAACCAAATACTAAGAGGGCACGACTGTTTTCCCGATGGATCAAAGAAGGGTAGATTCACTGAGCAGCTCAATCCGAAGCCATTTATAGCCTACCATAGAGCACAAGCTTTTTCAGGAGGCCGTAAGAAACACATTCCTAAATCATTATCATGCCTGCAGAATTGCGGAATATTTCAAAGTAATGCCTGTCTATTTAACAAACTGAGATTCTTCAAAGTCGCCAATTCGATGTAGGTTTGTACGAGTTTGTGGTTTCAAAATAGCTAAGATTTGACAATGTCTTGTCACCAGGATGACAAAGCAATCTGACCAACCGAGCAAGAATTGACCCAGAAAAGCACGAAAAATTGTTTCATAAAAATTCGGAATTTCAACCTGGCCACATTTTCTATCCCTTGCCAATATATCACATCTTGAAAGAGAGCTCCCTGTAATATAATGTCATATCGCTCTCGAAATTACTCACTAGGAACGATTATATTGCAAGAAACGCACGTAGTACGCAATTTTATGCTAAGTAGAACGGCGAGGACGTCCGCTGTGGCTGAGTAGTTGCGGGTGCGCACTACCACTTCGCAGGACCTGGGTTCGATCTCGGATCCGGTCAGCAACTAAATTATAAAAAGTGTTTTTCTAATAGACCGCCTCGGCAGGGAATGACAAACCTCCGAGTGTAAATCTCACATGAAAAAGTTTCGCATAAAATCCATTTGCCATTCGGAGGCGGCGTAAAAATGTAAGATCACTCCATTTGTGTAAAAAACGAACGCCACAAATCCAAACATCTGGCAAAATTATAAGCGCCAAAATATTTGTATTATTGGAATGACAGAGTCAAAGACCGATATGAACAAACGTAGACGATACATATGTACATCCACGCACCAACGCACATTTCCATTATTCATACATCATTTAAAGAACTTAACAAAGGCGCTCGCCACTTCCGCGCACTTAGTAACACATAAGCTAACTACCCTGCAGTGAAAAGCCAAACCAGTCGGTAAAAATACCACTTCATTAACTAGTATGAGCCAAAGCCTGTCGAGGCCTGTCAGATCGACAATTGCGAATCACTTATCAGCAACGTCTACCATTTCAAACTTGAGAAAAAAATCAAATAAATAACGTTACCATAAAATTACACTGAAATTCCAAAACCAAAAGATTTTTCTTTTTAAAAAAATTTTATTTAAAAGTTGTATTAAATTTTCAATAAAAAAATACCTTAAAAAGAGAAAAAAATTTCCGATACTGAGCATCGATTCTCGGATCTCGGGAATGTCACGTTAGTGCCTAAGCTCTGTCGGCCATCGCGACTATTGAAGCGCCGCAAGCGAAATGAACTATCCCGTTAATTAGTATGTATACGACGACTATTACTTCTACTAGTAGGTAGGCTGATGCAGGAGCGGACAATTGAAATCTCGTGTGACACCGCCATGTTTTAAAAACATCTGTCGCTAACATTGAAAAGGGATAGAATTTGAATTAGTTGGGCTGAAACGCAAACTGGTAGCATTCTGCATAGTTCACAACAATTAGGGCGCGAACAGAGTGGCCGCTTGTTGCCGAGCCGAGCCGACTGACGCTTATTGCGAGAACCAATGCGAGAAAACTGGTACTATACAAATTAGTACAAATAAGCGCGAACAGGTCATAGTGGGCGCCGAGCTGGTCAGAGCGCAAAGCTGATTGAATGCGAGAAAACAGTTCCAAAGCGTATTTCAGCGCCGAAAACATTGTTTATGTTATGTTGTTATGATTTCAACTTGTTTGGAAAACATAAAAAAAAATTAAAAACAAAAATTTAAGAAAAAGTTAATAAAACATGCAATCAAAAAATTAAAAAAATAATAAAATTTAAAAATAAAATAAAAATTAAAAAATAAAATAAAAATTAAACAAAAAAATAAAAATTCAAATAAATAATAAAAATTAAATAAAATTATAACAATAGTAAAAAAATTAAAAAAAAAACATAAACAAAATTTAAAAAAAAATGTAATAAAAGAAGTAAATAAAATATACATATAAAAAATTAAAAAACATAATAAAAATAAAATAAAAATTATAAAAAAAATTTTTCGATTAATATAAAATACATAAGAAAAACCTAATAAATAAATTATTGTTATTAAAAAATCTTTTTTATTTATTTTTTTATTTATTTATTTTAAATCACTATATAAGTGATGAAATTCTCCAAATTCACTTCGTTTATCATTTATTGGATGTTTTCCAAATGATTTTTTATTGATAAAATACTTTAAAACAGTAGCCGAAGCTAAATACTCATCATCTGACGAATCCATATCTTTTCACTTCAATTTCACAAACACGAATGAACAACAAACCCAAATGCATACAAACATACATAAAACACAAATAATAGATAAAATATCAGCGCTGATTCTCGCATCCACTATGCACACTCAAACTTGTTTCTCGCATGAACAAGTTCTCGCAATAAGCGTCAGTCGGCTCGGCTCGGCAACAAGCGGCCACTCTGTTCGCACCCTTAGAAGCTTTCCCTGCAGAGTAATTTTTTTTTTTTACATAAACACACAAATAAGTGTAAGGCGCACATGTCTCTTGCGAAACAATCATTACCCCTACTTATATTACGTGACAATTTATCTACTACTCGGTTACATGAAACAAAATTTGAAAACATCGCATAAGTACGAATATTTAAGTACATTAGACCGTATCACGATGTATGCATCAAAAAAAGTTAAATTTGTTCCAAGAAAACGATTTTTTCGGCACCCTGTAAAAACAGATAATTTGATTTTTTAAATTTTCGGGCTAGTTTTGGGCAAATGAGCGTAAGTACTAAATTTATGGCCAAGAGAGTACCACATACTCTCTCAACCCTCTGGATCAATTCTGAAATTTCTGAAGCATCTAGGGCTTAGGTTAGGTACTGTGATGAGCTGAGGGAGCAATAGACCTACCTAGTCGTATTCAAATATCTATCTTTCTAAGTACGCGATCGCAAAAACCCATTTTCGGGACCGAAACTAAGACCTCAGACCAGCCACCGACATAATTTCATGTTGATACGGAAGGGCGGCTCTAAACGTCAAATCGCACAAAATTATAAGTTTAAGATTTGAGCGGCAGCAAACACAATAACGTTGAACTAATGGTTCACTTGATATTTTCTCACTTTTCAAAACATCTATGTAGGTAAATATGCACATGTTTATTAGCTAAAATTTTTATGATTAAAATTTTTCCTCTTCTTCGGGCAGTTTGACAGTTTTCACAAACTCGTCCGCAATAATAGTGCGACCGACAACGGGCTAGTGAGAAGCAAATATTACTCGCTCAAAGTGGCTCTCAACAGCCCAAGAACCAACAAAAGAAACACAAATTGGGCTCGCTCGTGCATCTGCGGGCGAGCAAATAAACAGATTTACTATGTTCGTCCCAGTTTAAGGAATGCAAAGTTGGCAACCCTGCTAAACAATCATATTAAAGTAAGCAGGTACATCTTTCGATTATTTACTTGTAGCATTAATGTATGTACATTTGTAGAATTCAATATTTCATGCCAATTTTCGCATTTTACAAACTTTTCAATTTTGCCAATTTAATAATGGCTGTTGTTATTGTATAGGTACTATGCTGACAGTTTTGCGTGGGCGCCAGCGACGATGACGATGACGGTGTCGTTGACTAGCCGCCCAACATGCTTCATTCGCTTGACAGTTGCTGAATTTTTCATTAAAATTTTCCAATCTCGCCTATTAGTGGGTGACAAAATTCTAGTAATGTTGTTGTTGTTGCTATTGAATACAATAATTTTGCACTTTGTTTTTGCGGTTTTTGCACAAATTTTCCATCATATATTTGGTGGGTATTATCATAACAGAGAGCTTTGCCAAACTTTAGTTATTTTGTTTAGTGGTTTTTGTGGTTATTTTAAAATATGTAAATAAATACATTTGGACGTATGCATATGTGTGCGCTGTTATGGAATCGAGCCACAATAAGCGCATCAAAACACTCGGAAACATGTTTAGTTTTACAAATGTAAGAGTTTCAATTATAATTGAGTATTAACTTCTTGAAAACGTTGCAATAAATATACACTTGTGGTCAGCTGATTAAGGCAAGTGATATTTTGACTAGTTCTGGCTATTTTTCTTATGTTTATTTAATGTCTATATTTTTTTTTATAAAATCCTAGCACATTACATAACCAGCGCCATATAAATCTACATTTCAAACTCCAAAAATTTTAAACTTTTAATTCAGAATTTTTAGACAAATTTTGGGTATGCAGTTTTATTGCTAATAAAATTTAATGGGTTAAAGTGCAAATTCCAAAACGCTAGAAAATCGTGCTGACTTTTGATAATTTGTTTTGCTAACGGTGCTAGGCATTTTCTCCCATACAAACAAAATTGTCGAGCTTCTTTATATGGAAGAAAATGCACAGCACCGTCAGCAAAAAAATTTTTTAAAATCAACGCGATTTTCTAGCGAAATTTGCACTTTAAATTTAATAAGCTACAAACTGCATACCAAAAATTTTTCTATGCGATTGTATTTTTTTTTGAATTTATAAAGCAAATCGAATTTCCCAAAGATAGGTTAGATATGCTGAATCTGTCGATTTGTTACGACCAGAATGTACGAATATATCTAAATATGTATGTATGTAAAAATGATTTGCTTTCAGTTAATCCAATGCCAAATTTTCAATTTTTTCTGTTCCATTTCTCGACTTTGCATATCCACTCACCTGTCGAGGAGCAAACACAGCAAGAATTTCAAAAGTGCTAAGCAAGTTAAAAAAAAAAATGCAAGCTAAAAACCGGCGCGAAAATTGAGTTTCCAAGTGAGTAGTTCATCAGATCTGACGGCCAACAAGCACTGCTGTCGGTGAGTGCAAAATTTTGACAGCCTAATCGACGCAGACGAAAGGCTGTCAGGGCAGCTATGCTCACATGAACGAACACATCAACAAACCGATACGATCCCTGCAGGAAAAACGTAATTTGGGTTTTAGCCCAGTTTGCGGCCTTTATCTTCGAAGTTTCGTAGCGTCTAATAGGCTAAATATACCACACAGTATACCTGCGCCTCGCAGATACTTTCGCCGCGATGCACAGTGGTATTTCCGCAGAAAAAATTAATTTTTTTGAATATTCAATTTTTATATTTCAGTGGTTTCACCTAACAAAGTGATATTTGAATAAGAAAATTTCGCATTAATTTTGTACGAAATTCGCAGTTTTATGCAAAATAAAAGCAACAAAAATCAGATGAATTTTATTCTATTAAAATTTGTTAAACTACTTGTTCAATTAAGCAATGGGTTTTCTTTTAATGTTTGCTTTTATTGTTTTTGTTGTAGGTTCATATGAAAATATAGCACTTACTAGACAAAATAGTGAAAACATCAGGACAATCGACAAAATATCTCAATAAATATAAGCAGACAAAAATGAAACTTTATAAATGCTAACTTTAACACTTTTGATGGACAAAAACTACGTTTCCTTCGTCTACTTAGCTATCTTACAATAAAAAAATTAACGACTAGAATATTTTCTATTAATTTCTGAAAAAAAACTATCCTCGTATTTGCGACATTTAACGTAACGTCGCGTAATAGTTATGCGATTATTGTATTTTTAAAGCATTTTGAGGTTAAGTTTGTATGGTAGGTGTGTGTTTTAAAATAAACCGATTACTCCCATTTTTGGGATGCTTAGTTATAAAATTATTACCAATATATGGACGAATTTTCGGAATAATATTTTCATCGGTCCGCTTTTTAAGGTCTTTTTAAGGCATGTTTGAGGTTAGGTTTGTATGGGTGTGGTATGCTTTGCAATGAACCGATTACGCCCAATTTTTGACACACGTTAACACATAACGTTATTAGAAATAGTTGGACAAAATTTCGGAGTCATATATTCATTTGTATGCTTTTTAGGGATTTTAAGGCATTTTTGAGGTTAGGTTTGTATGGGAGGTATGTTTTAAAATAAATCGATCACGCGAATTTTTAATTTTTTTTTTTATGTCCATAAATGTTACATAGGGAAAATTTAGGTTCTACGCCGATTGCTTCCAATTCTTT
Source organism: Rhagoletis pomonella (assembly GCF_013731165.1). Lineage (NCBI taxonomy): Eukaryota > Metazoa > Arthropoda > Insecta > Diptera > Tephritidae > Rhagoletis > Rhagoletis pomonella. The sequence goes on from NW_023458558.1 coordinate 6,595,320, forward strand.
CCCAAAAATTTATGGGACTATACCACTGTGCAATGCGCAGACCATCTCATAGCGTGTTTAGTCGCCTCTTGCCACCAGCAGAACTACTGGGATAAGACAAAATAGAAATGCTAATAAACTACCTCCGCACATACTTAAGGCAGTTTCGAGTTCGTTCAGAATCCAATAGAACGGCACTAGTTGGATAATAAAGGTTTGCCCTACAGGGACTACTCAGCCGCTTGCGCGCTAAAAAGGCAGCGAAGTGGACGAACAACGCGCGTATGTATGTATGTATGTGTGTGTTTCAATGGCAGTGAGTGGTGAGTTATTTTCAGGCAAATGCAAATCGTTTGTCGATTTTTGATCAAACAAAACAAAACAAACTAGACACGCGATTGACAGACATTAATTGAGCGCGCAAGAAGAAGAGCACAACAGCTAGAAGCAACAAAGAATGAGCAAAGTGTGAAAAACCCAACAGTGTGATGTAGAGCTGTCAAACTATCGATAGTCAAGTCTATCGATGTCTTAAGGGTGACTATCGACACATTTCATATGCTTTTCAAAATCCATTTATTTTTCGTTATCTTGCTTTTATAAATATTTATGTTTATTTCAGCGGCTCACGGTTGCATATTAGCATCGAGAAATATTGCTAGAAATTCGCCGTGTAAACAGTCAAATAGCGATTTCAGAAATTTTCCCTGCAATTCGTCTTTCGGAAATAAAAAAAATTTCTTTCGCAAGACATTTCACATGCAAGGTCCCATAGCTCATGCAAGTGCTTTCTGAAATTACTCAATTTGACAGTCTTTTGAAACATATTGCATTGCCACATTTGACACGCTCTTAAGACGGCAATGTATGGGTGTATGTATGTATGTAATGGGTGATCATTATTCGTTCGTTCATGAAATAATGCTGCCAAGTTTTTTTCTCTTTGAACCAATACGTGCAAATGTCAAAAGCACTAGGAAAGAGAATACACTATCACTGAAACGATACTAAAACAATCGATAGTTATTTCAAATAACCAGACTATCGCTACTACCGATAGTATCGTCGATATTTTGACAGCTCTAGTGTGATGAGTAGCCTACAAAAGTACATACATACATACTTCTTACATATGTAGTACTATATACAGAATAGTTAGTACAAACCGATTCCAACAGGAGCAGTGATAATTTTAAAGGGTTAGGGACTTATATTTGAATGTATGCATTTTGGACCTGAAAGGTCTCCACAAAATCCCAAAAGGCTCCAACCTAGAAAATTTGTACGAAAAAGTTCCATGATTAATCCCAGAGGCAAAAGCATTTCATTGCATTGACAATGTCCAAACTACAAAATGCAAACATAAACGGTTGTTTGCTGCTCAAAAAAATTTTGCAAAATGATCGGTATTTCTTGGGCCAAATAATGAAAGCCAAAGAATTGAAAGTTGCGAAGAAAGACAATGAGGGGCGATTCTAATGGTGTCTCGAATTGCATTCTTTGATATCAACTCCTTCAGCGAACCTAAGGAAAGTTTTGGGTATCAAATTTTAGACGTTCTTCAGTTTTCCGAACGGGGTGTCCTGTAAGTATTTCACTCCAGTTCTTGGTAGCGATGGATTTAATACTACATAGCCGAAATTCTGAGGCTCCCACTTTCGCCCGTTTCTTGCTTTCGTCAGTAATTAAATCTTAAATACAGTGACAATTGGCCATGGCTATTGGTTTGAAATCGTTCCAAGCAAAGCTCTTACAGCTTTCGTTTATTTTTCACATAATCTTCGCGGTTTTACACGTAAGTACATAGTTCAACTTTTCGGCTGCTTCTAAACAGATGGCCATCACCAGTCGAAGGAGCAGTTCGATCAAAATATTTTCAAAGCACAGCAAGAATTTGTAGGAGAAGTATATATTTTTTTCATTACCTTGTCATTCCCATTCTTTGAGGGAGTGTCTATTCATAATTTGGTAGTGCCTCGCGTATCAGCAATATCGGAAGTGTTCGGCAATGCCAGTGTCAGCAGAGTCGCGCGAGTTTTTATTCCAAGTTTTCGCCTTCGATTTTTTTTCTATACCTATAAAATAATATGCCATTCCATTTCATGTGCATTTATGTATGTACAGACTTGCCTGTGTACCAGGTCGCAGTTGTTTTACGTTTATAAAGACTTCCTCAACCCGCTACTGATGGTATCCAGGTGCTTGTAAGCCAGTACCCTTACGTAGTATGTATGTATATGTATCTGTGCATTTATTCAATTAATTTATCACCATAAAGTACTGTTGTGATTTATTTAGCTTAAACCTTTAAATACCTGAAATCCGTAAGCCTGAAAATGCCACAAAATTTTGTACAGCAATCGACAACACTTCGGCTCGGCTCAGATAAAATAAATGAAATCTCATTACAAATGAGAGTGCAGTAGATAGTATTCCTTGAATCCGCAAGTGACATAAATCTATTTGAATTATGATTAGTCTGCCAACAAATCGTAATGCTGCTGTCAAACAGCGGCAGTAACAAAAAAAAAAAGCACCGAAAACCAACAACACCATAATTTTCACACCATAAACGCACTACATCAGCAGCAGCAGCCAGTCGTGCAATAGTCAACATGACTCGGCGGCACACCTGCCTGTCACTCAAAGCCAGCAATTCATGAAGAAAATTCGCGATTTGCGGCATTCCAGGGAATTAACAAACAACGCATGGTACGACCAAGTAGGCAAGTCTATAGGCAGGTGGCATCTAAATATACATACATACATACATACATACATTACTTCTTATCTGCGCTTGTGCGGTTGGAGGTATTTTGGTGTGTGCCATCAACATTTCTGTGTGTAACTTTTTCGCGGTGCGTTCGCATTCTTTCACTATGATATCTATCCACCATATTCATCTACATTTCCACCAATTCACTTTTATAATATATGTATGTATGTATGTATTTTCTTTGTGTATTGGGCCATGAGTGCCGTTGGCGTAGCGTTAGAAAGCAATGCGGCGTTGCAGAGCCTTAGTTTCATTGCACGCTTCAGTTGTTTTTTTTTTTTGAGAAGAGGCTTGGAGTGCGATATGTATGTAGTTTACTATGCTTTTGTTGTAATTGTTGTTATCACAAAAGCACGGCGTTTGAATTCCTCCTTATCTGCACGCAGACAACTTAACCTACCTGAATTTGTTTGCGCACTCCATGTGCCTAGTGTAGCGGAACTTAAGCATGGCACAAGTATTTCTTACTCAGTTTTGCTTGGATGAATTGCTTTCAATATTTCAGTTTGGGTAAATCAACGTGGCATCGGTAGGCGAAGATTACCTTCATGATCGTATGTGAACATGTAAGATGGAAAAATTAAATCCTAAGTGTAGGAAACACCTCAAAACTATCATAAAATCCCAAAATAGTTTTTTTTCAGACTTAGCCGCGGTTTCTTATTCTACATTTTTGCTAAGTCGAAGCGTCGTTTACAACTTAAAAGAATATTTTAATATTCGTATGCACTCATTAGGCTTCGTAGCTGTATGCGCCTGCATAAAGCTTCTTTTTTTTTAAATCAGAAAGAACCACAATGCTTACAGAAAACCGCACTCTGAATACACTTCGTCCACTGTACAGTTTCCGTGTTCCTTTTTTGTTCTGCTTTAAATTTACATAGTTACACAATCTAATAATAAGACGAAGTAAATTTTTAAGAGCTCTTATAAGTATAAATCGCTGCCAAATACCTCATACCCAATGCCAGCAAAGGCGAAGCTTCGTCTGGCTCATGTTTGGCTCTACAAGCGTCCGTCGGTTTGGGTCGAATCCCAAAATCTTCGCCTGTTACCTTTCTCCTTTCCCAGATTACCAGCTGTGCATCCGTAGTGCAAACAAGTCCTTCTGCAATTGGTTTTTCCAAAGTTTTCGATTGAGCTCCAAAAGCATTTTCATTTTTTTTTCGAGATCGTCTATGTTTCTGGGCCATATAAAAGTACGAGTATGATGACGGGTAAGTTTTGTCCACCGAGAAAGGACAAAGCTTTAATTGCTAACCGAGCCCAAAGTGGAACCCGTTAGCGGGAATCATACATCGCTTGTTCTCGTAAAGGTGAAGAAGAAGAGCCAAAAGTCTTTCCCCGCGTCAGAAATCTACCATCTATCTTCGCTAGGCGTTCGTAACAAAGGGAAAACTTTATCGCACATCGCAAGCTTTAAAGGCTACAGCTCACAGTTTTGGTGCAGATTTTGACAAATTCCCACACATTGTCCCATTGGAATTGTCATCATACTCTAGATCAGAGGTTTCAAACTTTTTTTCTCGTAGATCAACTTTCAAAATTCGACTGGTTTCTACTCTAAAGCCATCAGTAGAAGTAAAAGTCCCTGACATTCTCTCTCTGAGGCGTGATATTTTTTTTAACGCTCCAATTTCATAAACTCAGAGCGCCAGCGTTATTTACATTTTCTTCACTATAAACTCCTCACATACATATTTGTCTTCTTCTCTTCTCTATTGGCACTTGCAACTCGTGAACCCCAATATTTTTTTCACGCCAACGTAGACACCAGTCGAGTCGCCGGTGGACTCCTGGGGGAATTACCGGCCAGGATGATGATGAGGTAGAATTGAAGAATCTTGGCTCGCATTTTATAACCCGAGAGAAAATTGGTATTATTTGCTTCTGATTGGGTCGAAGCCTCACGCGGTTTCATTACCCGTTAGTCATGCCTGGTGTTTCTTAACAGACTTTAAATTTAAGCGAAATGAGGTATCAAGAAAAATTTGTTTACTTTCAATTTCATATATTTTCGAATTGTAAGTATGTACAGTGACGAAAAAAAGTATTGGCACAGACAATTTTGGGCAATAAATGAAAAGTTTTTATTTTAATTTCTTTTCGCTAATTTTTTATAATAACAAGGTTAATGCTACAGGAAAAAACATAAAGAAAACAAATTTCTAAACTTTCTGCGAAACTTAGAAAAATTCAATAAATTTTAATACTAATTTGCAACTTTCTAATTAGAAGATTCTAAAATTACAAAATATGCTTTCAACACCGCCCAATTCAGTTTTAGTAAGATTTGAGTTCTTGGAAAGTCGCGTTGTTTTTGGAAACTTTTTGGCGGTCGGTGAAAATAATTGTCAAATTCAATGTGATTTTTTAGTAACTTTAACTTGTACTTTGTTATACTGAATGGGATGTAAAACTGCGCACTTAGAATTATTAAAAAATTCTGATTGGAAAGTTGCAAATTAATATGCAAATTTATTGAATTTTCCTGAGATTTGCACTAAGTTTAGAGGCTTTATTTTGATATTTTTTGTTGTAGTATGAACTACCTTAATATATAAAAATGCAGTGTCACTGTGTTCGTTTACGCTAATCTCCGAAACCGCTTAGCCGATTTCAATAAAATGTTGTTTGTATGTGTTTGTGTAAAATAGTGTTACACAAACAAAATACATGGGAAAAAATTACCGAACACCGAGTTACCGAGTACCAATCTTCGGTGTGAAGACCGATAATATCTAGGATGCATGTAACCTACCCATGTATCGGTGTCTAGCAGGACAACGTCTGCCCGGCCTTACTAGTATTTTTATAAAAATTATCGAAAAAAAAATTAGAAAAAAAAACACTTTCCATACACATTGCGAAAAATTTTCTGGTCAATACTTTTGTTCATCACTGTATGTTCGTACGTCAATTTTTAATGCGGACATATTATGGAGCAACTCAGAAACGTCAGTGTTTCGATTCAGCACCATATCGTGCGGCTTCGAAATAACAACAAGCACCACCAGACTCGCACACACAAGTACTCCTATATAAAAAATAATAAAAATAAAAACTAAGAAAAGCGCATTGAAGCATTTTCCTCCTGAAGGCCATAACTTACCTACCATTCGCGCTCTGTCTTCAACAAGCAGTCAATGCAATTCACATAAACGCAGTAAGCTATAAAAATATAAAGCTATGCACATGCGTAGATATGCATTCATACATATATGTATGTAGGTACGCCTGTTTGCATGGGGATGTGATGTGAGCACTTTACATTTCCGCTTATGTTTCCGCTCTTTTATGACACGATGTCTTGCTGGCGGCTCACTCAGTCGTTCACTTCGACAGTAACGCTCATCAAAAGCGGCAGATGCACTCCTACGCTGCGGCAGGCGAGCTGCCATGAAAGTGGGCTTAGGGTGCCGATACAGCCACACAGGCATACATTCGGGTACGCACACTCTTAACGGCTACGCTTCCGTATGTAGGTAGGTAGGTATTTATGTACATACATATATTGTACCAGTATGTACGTAGGTGTACGACTTAATCGGTTTCTACACATTCGCCCTTCACTCAGCACTCAACTGGCTCTTTTCCTGCTGACTTTCTTTTAACGCATATCGGCGATACGATGTTGTGTTTTTGCTATGTTTTCTTTTTCAATTTTGTTTTTGTTTTCCATCACTTGCGGCAACGTCAATTTTTCAATAAATTTTCACTTCCAAAAAGGAACTCACTACGGCATAAGCGCTTGGAGAGAAACACACAGATAACGCATTTGAGTGAGAATAAAAAACAAAACTGACTTGTTTTCTGATAATATTCCCCACGCACATGTTTACATACATAAATGTGCGAGCACTTAGAGGAATTCCCCTTGCGTTATTTCCCGACCATTTACTCTGTTTCTCATTCATTTTGTTTTTTTTTTTTTTTGTTTTCTTTTTACAAAGGTGCCTTCGCCCCTTCGACCTTCGTATTAGCGCTTGTCTTGTCTTGTACCTTTATGAGTTGTTGATAAGGATAACGATGTAATAATGGCTGCGCTCGATAGGGGCGGTGTGCGGTAAAGTGTTCGTTCAGCTTGTTCGCAAGCAGTCGAAGCATCGATATGGAAAGATTGCGTGCCAAGGTGTGGTGTGAAGTGATTGCTTTCATTGTGGCAACAGTGCGAATGGCGAAGAGCGAACTGGCATGCCAACTCACCTGTATTCTTCAGCCTGGACGAGTGCTGTCATCACAGCATTCAATTGAAGAGGATATATTTTATTCATTTTGTACGTGAAATTTTTATTTTAAGTAACTAAAAGCTTTTTAATGAACACATCAAGTGAATTCTACTGGCATGTAAGGTGCTGTGAGCGGCATGCGTGTTTTAGTGTTGCGAAAATTGTACACATACATACATATGTATGTGTATGTAGGTAGATATATAAAAATGCAGATGTATAGAAAAGTGCATGCGTTTGCACTTACGTAAAGTGCTTTAGTTGGAAAAGACCTACGGTTAGTTCATTTGCCACAAATCTGCCAGACACAATTTACATTGAATATTTAAATTCCACTCCCAACATGCAAGTGGGAGCGCTCATGCGTGCGTGTATGTGTGCATCCTGTTTTGCTACAAGCCTTTGTACTTTCGTTTGGATAATGAACAACACACGAACATCGATCTCAACTTAACTTTCACACGAAAATATTTGTTTGATAAATAAAACATAAATAATTGTAGTTAGTATTCGTTTTATAAATTCTTTAATTTGTTTCTTAGGAAGCTTTCATCAAAAGTTGTTCAAAGTAATTAATGCGAAATTAGTCAAATAAATATATAATTTAATTAACACCAACAATTCTGAAGCACAACTTGTAGTAAGAAAATGCAGGAGTGTTCTGTAAAGCGCTTCAAAAATATTGAATACCAAAATTTCCAAAAGTATCTGCTATAAGTTTTTATTACCATTAACCAGCTATACCAGCTACCAGCTATAACTGATTGACAAAATTATTGGTTACTAGCAACTATCCGGCGTGCCTCACTGCTTCTTAGATTGGAAGAGATTTAGGAGGTTACATTTTCAAACAAATTTTCGATTTATGATTTATGATTTTTGAAGATACTTAATTCTGGAGATTTAATTTAGATCTATTCTTCTAACTCGATTCTACATACTTTTTAACTGAATACAATTTTTCAAATAGGTGGCAACCCGCTCCAAAAATATGTTGGGCAGTAAACTTTCTTAAATCTCTTTAATTTGATGCCCGTATTGTAATATTTGATTTATTTTATCAATTTAATGATTGAATAACATTTTCAAACAGATGGCAACCCCCTAAAAAATACTTTTGGCAGTAAACTTTGCTAAACCACATTAAAATTTTCAAACAGTTGGCAACCTCCCACAAAAATTATCTCGACTGTAAGCCTTCTTAACTCCCCTTAACCCCTTTCTTTTGACAATCATATTGCAAAACTTACTTTGTATACTCATAAATTTACTTAAACTGTAATTTTCAAACGGGTGGCAACTCTCTTACTTTTAGTCCTGTATTATAAGTTAAACCTTTAGCAGTGCATCGATAAAAACTGCATTCAACTCCAAGCAATTCCAGCAAGTTATGTGCGTACAAACATACAAACAGACAGACAGATAAAAATTCTAAAAATTGTTGATTTGGCTTCAGTTACTCTAACAAAGTTCCTCCATATTAATTTTTCTTTAATATCTAAAATGTACAGACATTGGCCTGTTACAGATTTATTATATCGTTGGTCTTCTGCAATAACGACAAAACTCAACATTTCTTTCAGTTTTCAGTAGAGCCAATTAAAGATGTTGTGTTTCGCAATTGAGCAATAATACGTATTGTCGATGTTTTTGTGAAACCGCCTAAATCACCGTTGTGACAAAAATGAGATTTGGTAACGCTGAACTCCAGGCATCGAGAGTTATGAATAAACATGGTAAAATCGTTATTAAAACAACAGAGTTTTAAACTAATATATATATTTCAGAGGATAATCGATATGTATAGATGATGCTTACTACACATTACAGAAAGAAGATTTGGAGTTTCAGATCGATGACGTTGGAAATTTGAATGTTGAAACTCAAGAGTAGCCTACTTGATCCTAGTTCCCCATCTTGGGTTTAACTCTTTTGAAACATTCTGCAGATCAACATTATCTGTCTTATCAGAGGGCAGATATTTTATGTACGTCTGCGGTATGGAATTATCAGCCCCATTCACATAAAAATTTCAAGAGTGCTCATTACTTAAACAATTTCATTCTAAACTCAAGAAACTAAACAATAGCTTAGTAATTTTGTAATCATTATTTTTTACTTTTTCATCTGTCTACATTATTTCTTTGACCATACCGAATTTGTGCCACATTCCTCAACGGACGGTACCCCACAAACTATTTATTCACGCACTACCAGGACTGAAGTATAAAAGAAAAATTAACAAGTGTCTTTCCAATGTTGAGTGATAAGAACAACTAGAATGACAAAATTAAAATTCAGTTTGTCCAAAGTTATGTATATTCAAACACACTTGAGCTGTAAACCGAGCACAACAGTAAACATGAAAAAGGTGGGGCGACAAATTTCTGCATACGACACTTGTTCAACATTTGCGTGCTGGTATGTTGCTGTATCCGTGGACATCCCTGCGAGCATGTGTCGGTAAAAAGGAAATAGAAGAAGCAAAAGCAGAATGTTTTAGTCGTGTATGGCTGACCTCTGGCCAAAAACTTGCCACAATCGAAACAACCGGACATGTAAGCAGCGAGCACTAACAACTGGCTTTGAGGGTACATATGTACATATGTACTTATATATATACATATATGAACCTTGGCATACTTGTGTATGTATGTATGTATGTATGTAAACGCTACAGGTTGTTCCAGCAAAGCTTAGTTTTGTTCAAACATTTGACTTCACATTAGCTTGTCTCTCACGAAAGTTAGTTCTGAAATTGTGTATCCATTGATGGTTCATTGCCTAAAAGTCGTGGAAATCCTTTGAGTAAATAGTGCTTGTGTGCTTCTACACACTTGCAGATATGTGAAGAGATGAAAGTTTGTACCTGACATTATATGCATGCTTCGGGCATATCACCATGAGGAAAGCCGTCTGCATCAAGAGCTTGTTGCAAATCAACAGGGCACACAAATAGTTACATGTCCTTTACTGTTTTTTTTTTTTTGTTTAAATGATGCTATAGAATACATGGAAATATGTACTACAAAATGCAAATACTGCTGAGCTCTATAGCACATACGTAGAACCCAAAATTTTAATAGCGACGCATAGTGTTTCGACTATACTATATAGGCAGGTGGAAGTTGATAAAAAAAACTGTACTGATTAAAGAGGGAAAAGTAAAAGTCATAAATACAAAGTTTCAAATCATTTACTCACTCTCCTCTTTAGTAACGGTACATTTCCAAAGAAATACTAGAAGCGTCGCGACATCGACTAATCAGTTTAGTTGCGTTAGGCGCTCAACCCATAAAAGCAAGAATGGGCTAGACAACTGCATAAATATTCTAATTAATAAGTTTGCAATTTTGAGTCCATTTTTGAGTTCGATTAATTTTTAAGATGTTTACATAAGTTTTAAAATTTTTAGATACATATGCGGCTTCTGTTATAGATTAAATTATATTTAAAATTAAAACCGTTAAAAATAAATAAATAAACATAAGTTGCAAAAAATATCATTTTGTATTTTGGTGCTAAATTATTGACCATAATCGCATGTAATTTTTCATTTTCTTAGTTTTTCGGTTTTCAGCTTCTATTTAAATGCGTAATTACGCGAAAATAATTTTTCAAGCTATAGTAAAATTACCCAAAAAATTGGGAAAGTTTTGAATTTCTGAGAGTGAAAGCATACATAAATAATAATAAATAACCGAAATTCCATCACATGCAATGATTGGGTCCACATTTTTTGCGAGCTCTAGACGTTTTTCATCCAGCCACCACGCGTCAATCTGCAAAGGTAACCTATAACACAATTCAAGGATCACCGCGATAAACGTCATAAGTGACAAAATCATAGTTTTTCAGAAGGAAAAAAACTCGTAGTATATTAGACGAAGGATCTTTTTTTGTCAGTTTACTTAGCTTGTCAAAAATAATGATAATAAAACCTTGATGAAAAAAGCAAAAAAATTTAATTTCAAATTACATGTAAACTTTTTTTAATGGAAAAATTTTTGGTTCATAATTAAAACTAGTTGAAAACAATTGTAGGCTTGCCCAAAACGAAAAAAAAACAAATAAATTTGAAATTTATTATTATTTATTTATAAAAATTTATCCTTTTTTGGGTATGCAGTTTTATAGAGAGCAAAATTGTATTATAAGAAAGTGCAGGTTCAAGTTGATTTTGAATAACAAAACAAACGCATTTATTTCCCATTTAGTATGCAAATGTGCTCGAAGTATTAGCGAAAACGATGATTAAAAATCAATTGTACTAAAATTTAATGATCCATAAAGTTGCATATCCAACATTTTGCTATAAACTTAAAAAAAAGTTTTTAATTTTGGTGAAAATTTGTTTTATAACATTGCAAATTTTTCTTGAGACTTTTTTTTTGTTTTGGGAGAACCTTACCACGTTGCTTGACAGAGCGTGCGATTGTATTTAAAATGTATATTAGCGAATGAATTGCTTAACAGTTCCACCACGCGGACCTTCTTGGTTACAGGAAGATAAGAAAAAATGCCCTATACAAGAGTTGGAATACAATACGAACATTGAGGAAAAGCGCATGCATGTTCATGCAACCAACACATCACATAGTCCAGTTCGATCATGATATGTCACTCCATGGTAAAAACCAACTGTTCATGAGAACGGAATATATATAGCTTCCAAGAATCAAAACGATGGCAAGGTCTTTTATTTGTAGTTGTAAGATATGGCCGATCTATAAAAAGCGCCCGCAAAGTCAATTTATGGGGGTTCTTCCAAAGAAACGAAGCACCCACTCGTGAACATTTACCAACACGAGGGCATGTCTGTATGTTTGTTAGTTTTTTCCACCAAAGCCATCTATTTTGAGTCACCTAGCGACATATAAGCATAGCTTCCTTTCTATAACCTTTTTCAAGATCTGTTGCCAGACAAGAATGCCCAAGGAATGCCTACTCAGCCAAACGGGAGGAATTTTGTTCGAGCGTCACGAGCACTTAAAGCCTATTTTGAAGCCTGTATGGTTGTCGCTCGTACGTTATCGAAATACGAACATCAGGCCATTTCGTATCATTCTATACCTGCCGGGGGCCAGGGGGAAGAAGGTGTGAAAAACTTTAAAAATCCCTTTAAAACGATTTCATCTGAATTGAAGCATGTGAATGAAGAGTTCAACAAGCTGTTATATTTGATTTAGTCGTGTCTCAATTTGTAACCATTAAGCCCTGCTACATCAGCTGCACCAGAAATAAATGTCAACGAAAATCGTGCAGCGAACGTTTACCGAAGCGAGAAATAGAAAACATCAAAATTTCTGTAGGATATCGAAAACAAAGTATCTCAAAGAGCTACAGAAGCGTATCAAATGGAAGCACACAAAGCCAACATAGGAAATTGGACATCGTTTCACCATAAGAGAGGATAATCTGGCACCTAACGAGTGGCGAATGGGAAGAGTGGTCAAGCTACATCCAGGTAGCTCCGACAGACGGGTACGCGTTGTAGCCAATCTGACCGAAAAGGGGCCAACCATTGCCGTGGAAACTAAGGAGACGACTGCTTCTACATAAAACAATATAAGTGCAAACCATTTCAAAATTCTAAAAATGTATCAAATCTCACTACTCTTCCACCTAACACATTCCACCTCTCACACCATCAGTTATCCATATGAACGAAAAGTGACGGCAAACAACGAAGGCAAGATGAATTAAGAAACAACCCAAAATTACCAGGAGAAGTTAACTCGATGGTTTTTTTCTTAAACGTCAGTTGCATTTCAGTGGTAGAAAGCAGCACATTCGTGAAATCAAGCTGCAATAGTTACATAATATCTCGTGTTCGCGAGCGCATCAAATACTGCAATCGATTGCATGGGCATCCTCACTTAAAGAAGAGTTTTTTAACAAATTTCACGAATATGGAGCACGATTACTATTTTTGACCGCAGCTTATATGGAGTCACGATACTGTGCTGCGCTGAAAAGTGGAAGCGGCGATCGTCATTTTGCATGAACACTTTGAGGTGCAACAATTGCTCTAGAGTCTAGACGCTGACTTTCTTTTAGATATCAGTAGAAGTATATTTGCAAATTATATCATCCTTTCTGCGAAGAATATAACCAAGCAGTTCCGTTTTCTTCTCTTTGATTTCACCGCGCATATTAGGCCGCCTTGTGGGCGAATTGTCAGCGTAGTTTAAATCACTCAGCTTTTCCTCTTCATTTGTTGCCTGTAGAATTTAATCGGATACCAATATTAAGGTGAGAGACAACGAATGGCGAGCTTTACCAAAATTCTCTATTTATATTTAAGTTACTGCCGTTTTCGCTTTTTCGGGCCTAGATATTTTATATACGTATGTCCCCCTAACCTGCGGTCCTTGCTCATGCGCTCCCATCATAGTCTTCAATTTTAGTACGAAATCTCGTTCATATAAGTTTACCGATCTACTATATAGCGTGTTTATTAATAATAATAATGTTTATTGCCGAGCTGATAATTGGTTCCAGTTAGCCTATAAATCTTCACTCATCACAGCTTCTTTTACGCTTCACATAATTTTACAAGACAGCTTTTTCAAAGTTAAATTAAACGGTATATGAAATTTACAGCATAAATAAGAATTCATAAAATTAAGCACGAAATCCATGCAAATGCCAACTTAAGTAATACTTATTAAATTTTACAGCACATTACTTGCGTCGCATTGAGAGATAAAACATGTTTACGCGGCGAATGTTGCTGAGCTGGCGAATGAGCTATCAGTGACACCCGAGAGGAAAACGGACAAGTCCTCCGCCTCCGCCTCGGCCTCGGCTCCGCGTCACTAACTAAGTATGTACTTCTGTTGCCCACGATTTTGCCGCAACGATGAACACTTGTAGTCATTTGTCAGTTTACACTTGTCCAGGCGATGAACGACAGGCCTATAAAGCAAACAGCAGCGCGGTGAGCGTCGAGTGGCCAACGAGGAGACAAAACTGGAGTCTTGCAGGTGGCGATAAGGGAGTGAATGAAATAAAGAAATGGTGATAGGTAGTGTGGAAGTAGAGAAAAAAAAAAACGTAGACTAAAAAGGAAGACACTTAAGGGAACTAAATGACGGCCGGGGGGGCTATACAAAGTGGTGAAATTATCGAGGGAGCGGACATGGCGAAAGGTGTGGTGGCGGTGGCCCTTCAAAATATACTAGCTGGGTAAGAAGAAGCAATGACATAAGGACACTGTTTGTTAAAAATATGTACAATAAAAAGCGTGCGAGCATATCGGCCGGCTTCCTGATGGCAGCGTGAGATGCACAGACACACAAACAAACAAACAAGTGCTGGATGTGTAATCAAACAACAGAGTACCGGAAATGAGACTTGGACATCTAGAGGCTGGAGGCGAGTACAAAGTAACGGTACGAGGGGCTGCTGCTGGCTGCCATGGCAAGAATGATGTCGGTAATTTTATTATGACTTTGCAGTTAATTTTAATGCTTAAATTGAGTTTTACAGACACGTTTGTGATTACTTTTCAAACCAGCAAACAGTGAGTAACCGGAACAGACAAAAAGAGGACGAATTTTAGGAAACAAGACTCTTGTTACGATCAAGGGAATGGCGCATAAAAAAGGCAACCACTCGAATGCGCATAATTTACGCTGGTAGGCACACAAGTGGCGTCATAACGTAGCAGAGTGTGCGCAGCTGAGGCGGCGTAGCAGAGAACTATGCCGACGAGGCGGAAGAAGCGAGCTCACCTTAACTGTAAACGGATGTGAAACTCAAAAGTAAGAATAAATAAAAATAAACAGAGAAAATGTAAATACGGATTTGCTTCAATGTTTTAACGAAATTTGCTATGCCAATTACAACGCCAGCGTTCCCGCAGGAGCAAATCTGGGAATCTGAAGAATAGCGAAATCGCATAAAGAAAAAAAAACATTACTTATGAAATGCGTAAATGTGCATTTATTTTCGCTTCCCATATGGCAGCACCACATTTTTGTCCAGCGATTACGCGCGATCGAGTTCAAGCCGCTTTTTGACATTTTTCCCCTTTAAGTGCTTTCCATTGTCGTCGCCTATAATATTCGCTGATGTATGCCGGCCACACATACGACAAGTGTGTAAGGCTTGAAAGCCCGCTGCGCAGTAAAGTAGCTGCCATCATTGGTACTTAATGTCAATGGAACCGGCCAAATTCGCAAAGCGCGCAGATATTGCACTCAGCTGTTGGCTGGCTATTATGCCTGCATGCTGGCGTGTGGGCGTGTGTGGTTGTATTTGCAGTGTTGTCAGAAGTAAAAACCAGCTCACTTAAATCCCGAGCGCTTTAATGAACGTTATGTATTTCGAGCGGATTGGACTTAACACAGAAAGGCGCACAAACAAGTTCTTAATACGCCAGTGTGTTTGTGTGTGTGGCGTGTGGCGTGTGGGCGCTACCCAGTGAGCGTTGCAAATTCATTAAATCGGCTGTTGCTCTTTGGCGGCGCATTTAGCAATGGTTATTTACAATCTAAAGACTCGTTTTTTCCGCGGGTTCTATAGGTTCGGTCCATCTTCAATTGAGTAGGAAGAGTATCAGTGGGGCCCTAGGAGAATCAATGAAGTAAATAAAATGACTGGATAATTCACCTTGAAGACTTTATTTTTCCCCTGGCATAGAACTTTCTGCATTTTGAAATTTTCTTTTCACCAATGTTGACTTCCATTAGGGTTTTTGTTTCTCCTCGAAACCAGGGTCCCCTGAGTGAATGGCTTTTCGGTTCGCGCTTTAATCTCTTCTACAGACGAAGGGCAAAACGGATTCAGCATTTTGTGTTTCATTTTCGCCCGAAATCGTTCACGAATGGGTGAATTTGTTTTCGCTGATTGTCTTCTGGCCTGTATTTACGTTTACAAATATTTTTTGGAACTAGCATTGCCAGTTAATGAGCGCATAAAATTTATTTCATTAATTTTAGTCTCCATGCTCCCGCATATACCATCTTTCCTGTACATTACCTCTCCGTGTTCAGGTTTGGACTTTTTTATATGTTACAGAAGGAACGCAGGAATATGAAAGCTATTTGAAGACTTGGCCCACGTCTGTGTTCACAAGCCATTTACTTAAGCACGAGCTATTTATATTTTTCACGCCTTTTTCCAATTGAGTTGATCGCACGAAAAAGTATGCTCTCTGTGGCTTGGTGGAATTTTTTCTGAGAGGTTGGAGGGTATTTCTCAGTATGTCTGGGCATGGCCGCGCCCTCTCTCTCGACGGTGTTTGTGACATGAGAGTGTAAAAATTAGCAGATGTATTCCGGTGCGGGTCTTGGAAAGTGTTGGCTGTAACCATCTGATTAGTCTTCATAATCATAAAGTAAATGTTTTTTGCTTACTGGTATATCGGTAAGTACTTTTACGCTTATATTGGGTGTTATCAAAAATTCCATTGGCAGCTTGGCAAGCGCATTTTGGCAGCCACACAGACATTCTCAAATTATATGTATGTATGTATTTGTGTGGGCATTAGTGTGCGCTTCATCGCTAATATGGCCAAATGGAATACATTACGCTGCATGCAATTTTCGTTAATGAGGAAATGCAATTTTCATTTTGATGCCACAGCATTACAAACATATCAAATACCAACACTGTTGACAAGCGAAAGCGAAGCAGGGGGTGTATGCGAAGTGCGTGACATAAAATTTGAGTAAGTAAGAGCATTTGCTGTTATTAGAGCATTTTCGCTGTAGGGGTGCTAAAACAACGCGAAACAACGAAAGAAATAATGATTGAAAATGAGAGTGAAAATATCGATACTTACTAAGTACCATAAATAAATAAATAATAATGCATTCGTAACAAAAAAATTTCGATTGAATAAAATCGCCAACTCTAAGACCTCAAAAATATTCAAGCCGAAGACAAAGGCAAATTAAAATGAACTTCCTGGCCACAACCTCTGAGTTATCCATGGAGACACAAAGTGCTGACCCGGTGTTCTTTGCCTGTAATTTTTTATAAATAAAAAATCTGCTTTTGGAATTTGGTTTTTGACGTAGTAATTTTTTCCATTGTTTCGGGAAAGGTATTCCGGGCCCTAACCATGTTTTCCAAGCGGGAAAAATTCAAAAATATTAAAACTTAAAAACTTTTCTTTTTTTTTGCAGCTTTAAATTTGTTAAGAAGAGAGTTATCTTAGACTCTCCTCTGTAAAAGCACAACATTTTTGTCAGATTCTGCAAACATATTTTTCCCCTAAATTCTTATAAATTGGCTACTTCGTGTGAGTGCTCAGGTGTATCATCGAGATTTGGTTAGTGGCTTTACGTGCCCGCACAGTGTTTGCGTAAAGATTTTCGTTTTCTGCTTATAAATATTTGCTTAGCACAACGTACAACCGCACAAAAGTAGCTGTATATATTTTCATATTTTCTTAATCCTGCTGCACTGTTTTGTGTTGCGTTGGCTTTTCTCTAAACTGAAAATATTTAAATAATCCGAAAGTTGTAAAGCTGAAGGAAAGCAAAGGATTTAAAAAATAAACTAACACAAAAATAAAATGCACAACCAAAATTATTTATGTACGATGTATACTGAACGGGAATTTTTCTATGAAACAAAAATAGAGAAATATAGCGTACTTAATTACAGCTACATACATACATAAATAAAATTGCCCTGTGCATTCACACATCAAAATCTTCAATGGCAAACCTTCCATTCGAATTAATTCTCCAGTTGCCAATAAAATGCTTGTTTTTCAGACTTCCTCCATTGTTTTTATTAAACACAAACTCCCACTCACGCTGCCACTTTTACTTTTTCACGATTTGTTAAACAATTTCAGCACGAACGCACACACCTATCTACTCATAGCAATTCCACTATGAAGCAATTGAAAATGTTGAAATATTGTTCATATCAAAAATTCAAGTATCTAGAAATTTCTAGTAAAACTGCCAGAGAAAACAGCAAAAATTTAGAAATATGAATGCACTGACGGGGGGAAGAGCGCAGAGTTTAGGTAACCAAAGCCCAAGTAACAGCCAGAGAATGGATTTCAGTGCCAGCGTTGATAAGAAAGGAATCTGCAATTTGAAGTAAAACGAAAAAAAATAAAAAAAATATGTATTTCGTGGAAATCAAAATTGTTAATGGAAAACAATACTTAGTTAAAGAGTTTCAGTACGTTTATAATTTAAGTTGACAAGGAAAGCGTACGTTTGAAATTTCGCAAGGTGAGGTAGACTTTGAGGCATTTTGTCAGCATTCATTTTTTTTTATTTCCAGGTAAAATAACAAGGAATCTCCTCTGCGCGGTACAAAGTTTTCAAAATGTGGTGCGAAATGACACAAAAGTCATAAAAAAAAATATTTTCGAATTTTTAATTTTATTATTTTTTATTTTATTTTTTTCTTCAAATACGGCATGAATTTCCGTATGACATTAACACTGGCACAAAAATCGGAAATTTTAGAAAAAGCTTAGCCAAAATTGTAATGCTGTATGCCTCATGCAGTTTTCAAAATGTTTAAAAATCTTTTCGCGTCCCTTCCAGCATTGCCATTCCACTGAAGATTTGTTTAAAGACCATTGGCATGCAATAATTTACATATTCTGGCACAATATTGAAGGTTGAAAAATAAATACATTGCCACCTTCGATTGTATTTTTGCCATGAAAAGTTAATATTATTAGAACGGAAAAAATAGCCGTTTTCCGCAAAAAAAAAAAAATATGGAACGTGTAAAACCTCAATCAGCCACCGACGCAGCGCCAACAACGTCACCGTTATGCGGTCGTTAGTTTTCGTTAATACGAGAACCCCATAAGGTAGGTCGTGTCAGCAAAAAAATATTTGGGGAGTACTCAAAGCGTTCAAAGTTTGCCATGTATTTTATATACTTTTCATAGAAACGGTATAGAATTCCCGAAAATCTATATTATTCGATCGAAAATCTCTGGTTCTCTTCAGGAGCCTTCAAATAATAATACCCAATTGTTTATGTCACCAAATCTTCAAAATTCTATATTTGTTTAACACAGCTTTATTTGGAGTTTACGAAAACAAATTTTTTAAATTAAAAAATTCATTCCTTTTCAAAACGAAAAACAACCTCTTTAAAGTTTCAGGATCTTTAAAGAACAGTGTTGTACAAAAAATGTTCTTTGCTTTTATGATTTATTACATTTAAAATATCTGGAATTTTTCCGAGCTTTTTTTTATAAGATAATAAGGAACCTAGAATTATTTTTCTAGCCATAATAGTTTTTGAGACATTCCAAAAATAAAATGCAAAATCCATCAAATTTAAAAATTTTGAATTTTGCATAACTTTCGAATTTTTTTTAACTAATCTAATTAAAAAATGGCAGAATCCTACCTTTTATCGATTTAGCATGAAAAATGGCAAAACAGATTTCAAACCTAGATTTGAAATACGCATGTGCTTCTGCACTAGAAACTTAACTGCATGCATTTCGCAACGCTATCGACACCAAACAAGTTTCCTCCATCAAAACCACTTTTGTGTAGTTTTTCCTGGTCAATCCTCCACAAAAACTATAAATCTGTGCTGCAATAAAACGCATTGTATTTTTTAACAATCTCATTTAAAAGTCTGCCCATAAACAAAAGTAGTTTAAAGCGTAATCAATCCATAGCGAAACTACAAAACTAATATTTAACCGCTGCTATTATTGCCGGTAATTTGGATTCGACTCAGAAATGTGAAATGTTATTTCGCAGCAATAAAATATCCACCCGCGAACTTACCCACCGCTGATGATCCTTTCGCGCTCGCCGTAAAAATAATTCGGTATAAGCAAATGCACCACAATAAGTCCCAAAGCTAGGCGAATAAAAAATAAGCCAATGTTAACTCACATATATTCAGCAGTAGCAAGGGTGGTCGTAAATTTTCAACGCTAAAGCTCAGCATAAGCGGTAAGCAGCGGCGGGTTAGATGGATATCCAGTCGCCCGAATGTTCGAACAAATCAAGAAATGGGAAGTGGGACCGCATACTCACATATGTACATACATATGTATGTGGAGGACACACTCACACCAGCCAGTACTCACAGCAGACCATCGCACTCGCGCTCAGCGCCGCATCCCCACTGGATATTCACACATCGTCAATGCGCCAACAAAACGCCCTCGAGGCGAGTTAACTCAACTCAAATTCTACACACGTCATGGCTGTACAACAGCCAAAGAGAAAAACATAAAGCACACAAAAGCAACAACAACAGCAGCAGTGTGGCATATATGTAAGCAGTGCTGAAATGCAACAAAGTAATCAAAAAATAACAAACCCCAGGAACAGAAACAAAAGGCACAAAAACTATGGAAAATATTTCTTGAAACATCGAAATAATTCAGAATCACTTGGCGAATAAAGCATTTTCTGTGAGGCAGGGGCAGATGAGAATTGGCAAGCGGAGAGTGCAACTGTTTTTAGCTACATACATACATACATATGTGTATAGCACTGCCCAATTGACTCAAGTCACGTTTGTTCATAATTGAAAAGAAAAAGTTTTCTACTGTTCCAAAGCAAAAAAAAAAAACAAAATCGAAACAAATATTAAGAATTGCATACAACAAAGTAGTAAGGCTGGGGCAAGCAAAGCATGTACATACATATGTATGTTGATCGGAGTTGTGGAAGAGAAGACTTTGTCGTTCGAACTGTGACTGCAGATAAGTTCGATAAACTTAGCTCGAGCTGCGATCTTCAGTTTGTATGTTTGAATTGTATGTAGAATTTTTATCTAA
>NW_023458558.1:6621059-6635304 GCF_013731165.1 Rhagoletis pomonella
TTGTTTTGTTCTTTGTTGCGTGTAGTTGTGTGAAGAAATGTGTTAATTTTCAAAAGTTTACGGTATTAAACTTTTTATATCTTAGAGGTAGCAAGGAAAATACATGTAAATAACCCTTTTTTTGTGAAGTGAAAGTGCAATGGACATTTCATGTGGCAGAAGTTATTACCAGTTATTTCGTGTTGTTGAAATTACTCGAGAGTAAAAAGCGTCTACATAATGCTTCAGCATTTTTTTAGTTTCTTTGAACACGTTTGAAAAGACAAGAAAGGAAGTCAGGCAATTTAAGTTTTATTTCGAATTGCTGACGCAGGAAAAGTTGCAAGTTCACTAACTACATTTGAGAGGTCGTTTGGGTCACTGGGGTGTAACTGAAACCCACAAAGAAAAGAGAAAGTGTTAGCCAAGCTACAAGTAATATGTCAATGCTAAAAAAATCTATCAAATTCACAACATGTTTTGTTTCTTTTCTTTGAAGTTTGGTTATAGAAAACAACAAAGTAATAAAGATTGATTTTATTTCTTAGAAAGCTGTTCCTCATGGTTCTTTGTAGCGTTATAACGGTCGATAATAACATTTTCTAACAACCCTCAAGAGCAGATATGTAGGCCAAGGAAATATGCCACTTTGAAAAAAGCTTACCTAAATAAGTGTAAAAGCAAAGAGGCAAAAAAGTAAACAAAAAATTCTAAGTGCATTAAAGTATAAAGTATATCCTGGATTTATTATTTTGAGAAAGAATTATCAACTATTTTCTATATTAAATTTTGTTAGACAAAGTTTGACTGATATTTTTCTGCGCAGAATATTTTTTAGACTTTCACTCATAAAAAGTAAAGGAAAGATTTACCTTTGGGCATGAATATTTCTAAATAATTATTTGTCATTGCAGAAATACATTCGGAGGTTTGCCCGTGCTTGCGGACAGGCTACCACTATTAGAAAAATAGTCCGACAAAAAACTAAAATACGAAGCATGCAAAAAATATTGTGTAGGACTTTCAAAAGGTCCCAAAAAAAAAAAATTAAATATTCCGAAAAATAAAGCACGAGGAATCTTAGAACGTCCCGAGAAGCCCCGAAAATTATATTTCTTTCACTAAGTGTATTTTTGTGATGCCTTAGAATATTTTAAGCCAGAATTACCAAAAAATAGCTGTCGACGCAATCCTTTGTAGATTTTTGGTTTTTCAATTTCGACGCAATTTTCATGGCCCAATGGTAAGCGTTCGATCTATGTAGTATTTATTTATGTAAGTCATTTGCAAAATATATTGGAATCAATACGCTCTCAACTGGGCTGTTGCACAGTGCAATTCTAATATGAAAGCACGACCAAAATCTGTAACCTAAAAAAATAAAAATTCAAAATAACCTTCAACAAGGACAAAGAAAAATATGAAAGTTTTGTCTCCAATGATAGCAAGGGAAAAGTTTATTGGTCAATGTCGGCGCTACAGAATGGGCCATGTAAAAGAGCCGAAGTGTCTATGTAACGTCTTCTATACTAAGATTCCTTCAAGGAATGACTGGGTGTGGCAACGAGCCGTAAACTTTTTCACGAATGGCTTAAAATTTAGATGTAGAGTTGGTGGAGCTCTTTGCAGGGAAGCTATTGTCAGGCTGACGGAATACTGCAGTATTTTTCAAGCCAAATTAGCTTTTATTAAGTAAGCGTCAGACTTGCTTCGGAAGTGTGCGGCATCAGTCAAGACCGTGAACGCTATAGCACTCCAAACTGGTCAGGGAATATTTTACTTGCCTCTCAACCGTGTCGGAGTATTTTCGAGTCAGGATTATTTGGGTTCCTGGTCCCAGCCAAATGGCGGAAAACTGCATGGTTGACGACTAGGCAACGAAGAAACCCTTGTCCTCCTACGGTTCACTCAAGCACAGTTGGGCCTCATTTAAGCTCAGCGAGTGCGGTGTAAAACTAGGATATATTTGTCTCAATCCTAGCAAGGCTTTGTCGCTAGTCAATCAACGGTTACTAACCTTGCAACTTTTTCTGAAGGGTTAATAGTCTTCTGCACTTATTCAGATTTCTCTAAGGCTTTTGACAGAGATTTTCATTCGATTTCAATTAGTACGTAAGTCTTATTTTATTGCGAGGAATTAAGTCTTCTTTGTGTAGTGGGTGCTGTGCAACTTCTTAGCTCATCGGAGCTCCTTACGCTACCAAAGCCTCAGCTTAGATTCTTGGAGGGCGCTTTGCCATGCCACTGAGCGCATTCGAAATTTCGTTTAGCGGCTTGCGGCATCTCGCCGACTAAATAATGGTCCCCGTACAGTTTTCGTTGTGTCATAAGCGACAATCTCCTGGATGTCCAAGTGCGTCGCTTGTCTTTGGGAAAATAAAAAATAACAGTTAGGTTAACCCAAATTGGTATTAGCGTAAAATATTGAGCATAATTAATTTAAAACAATCTTTCAACTATTGCTATGAAGCCATGTTTTCGCATATTTAGCGGTTAACCAAGCTACCCTTAAATAAATAAGTAAATATTGCGACGCAATTTACTTCAAAAATTAGAAATTCCGTTTGAAGTGCCATTAGGGTTGACACAAATTTATTTATTCAATAAAGTAGAAAATCCATAGGAAAAGAAACACACTGGTAAAATAACTAACTACATAAGTGAAAGTGTAGTGGCGTGTGCGAACCGTCAAACCATTTTGGCGCTTTTGGCTAATGGAAGTTAGCGGTGTTCACTTTAATAGTTTTGCAGATGACATTTTGATAAATGAGTGGCGCTGCCAAGTATTGCGAATTCTTAGCTAAAATATAAACACATTACATGCATATACACCCACACAACTATGTAGACGAAGCAGCATAAATATTGCTTTATAGCCACGCTCATTTATTCCAAATCCAATACATAAGCGAACAAACTTTCGAATGCTTTGCTAGTGAATAATGTTCATACACTGAGAAAAGAGCGAGGTTACTGCGACTATATATAGTTTACGTTAAGAGATATACAATAACTTGATATAAATAAAGCCTTTTCTCAGTGTAGGCAAGTGTGCATGGATGGGATTCCACGAATACCCCCAAAAGTATGCTGCTCTGAATGCAACAACTCTCGACTAGGAAAGCTACTAAAGCGAGCTGAGCACAGAGCTCAGCAATGCTAGAATTTGTTGACAAACATAAGTGAAAACTTGTAGAAATACTACACATGTTTGGTCATGTTTCTGTATATATGTAGGTACCCTTGTGTTCAGCTCATTAAGTCATGTAATATTTTGACTAATTTTGGCTATTTTTCGTTTCCTTATTTAATGTTTTTACAAAATTCTAGCACTTCACCTAACCAGCGCCACATAAATTTACATTTCACACTTCGTACAAAAATTCAACAAACTTTAAAATTTGCACCCGAAAAATTTTAACTTTTAATTCAAAATTTTTCAGATTTTTAAAGTGCAACTTTTAAGACACTGCAAAATCGCGTTGATTTTTAATATTTTTTTTTAGCTGACGGTTCTTCCATATAAAATATGCTCGACAATCTCGTTTATATGGGAGAAAATGCTTAGCACCATTAGCACAAAAAAAAGTTCGAAATAAAAAGTTTAAATATTTTGGGTGCAAATGTAAAAGTTTGTTGAAATTTCATTATTTAGACGAAGTTTGACATGTGGATTTATGTCGCGTTAGTTAGGTAAATTGCTAACCTTTTATAAAACAAAAAAAAAATAAATAAAATAAACATTGCATAAACAAAAGCAAAATAGCCAAAACTAATCAAAATGCCACTTGATTTAATCAGCTGACCACCAAGTGTATGTTCATTAGACTGGATCAAAAATATCGCCAATTTAATTTTTTTTTTTTTTGTAATTCCTTGTATTAATATTGAGGCATATTCTGGATTTCATACGAATCGAAAAGTTGAAATTTTTCGTAAAAAAACAAGAATACGCTCCATTTTCGGGACAGTGGAAAAAGACAACTCGTCGCGCATTTCTATTTCCTTATAAATAACACAGGAAAAAAATTTTGAAATTTTGAATTTTTTTATTTTCAAGCATCGAAATGCGATATACATATATTTTTTAAGAAAATTGAAGGCTGTAAAAAACATCGCTGTTTCAAAAGTTATTACACATAAAATTTGAACATATGAAAAATCTAAATTCTCTATTCTCGGTGAAATGTTAAAACCCTTCAACAAATATTTATCGACTTTCTTCGCTGTGGTAAAAATATGTATTTCAGAAGTGATTTTGAAAAAAACTCAGTCGCTTTTCTGAACCAATCTAATGCACATACATACATACATACATATATATGTACGTTCATAAGTTCCACGCGCTCATTCCATCCATCGTTGCAACGTCTTGGCCGATTTGCTATGACGAACACATTTTTAACATTTATTTGACAGCCGAGTGGTTGGTTACTCTTTGCAATGTACAGCTAACACTAAACAACAACAAAAATCGAAAAGTAACAAAATAAAGTTGAGCCAAACTTAAGCAATGCGCGCTCACTTCAAAGCAGAAGTGCAATTTTTAACAAGTATTGTACTATATGCATATGTGTGTGTATATGTGTCTAAGCGTACCAACATACATACATACATACAAGTTCATACATAAGTACGTACATAAATATATATGTATGTATTAATGTCTCATTTTGTGATTTGTCTTGCCGAAAATGAAATTAAATTGAAACAAATTTGACAAGCAGCTTCGAAAGCATTATTAATAACGTACAAGTACATTTGTTTTGTTGGTGGAATGCGAGTTGGTTGCATAGAAAAGAGGTGGAAGTGAGGGTGGCAGTTGGCAGTGGCAGTGGCAGTGGTGTGATCAGCAAGGCATGTGACGCATATGGAAGTTTGGTAAATACAAAATAAATTCGCGCAAAATTAATTTATGAGCATTCGGTGCTCGAAATTTATGCTTGCACTAACACATGCGTACGAAAGCGTTAATGTAGTAACGAGTACTTATAGCAAAGCATAAATTCCGACAAATGGCACATTCATACATACATACATATGTATGTATGTGCGAGCTTACGCGTGTTTGTAATGCTGAATATTTCAAATGTTCATACATACATATGTGTGTATGTATATAAATCTCGCATAGCTTACAAATGTACGCTTTGCTAATGCTCGAGCTAAATAAATGTGTTAGCGTCGTGATTTTAGTTGTCATTAGCCAACATCGCTTTTATTCAAACCGAAGTCTCATGTGGCAGCACTAGTGGGAATTAATGCGAAAATCAGTTAAATATATATGTACATATATGAGTCGTGAATGTGAATATGTGTGTGAAGTTTGAAAAATATGTGTTCGTTAAATTCGGGTAATGAAAATTGTGGATTACACTGTGGAATAATTTTAGTGTTTTTGTTAAGGGCCTCTGCTAAATTATACCCAATTTGTTCTACATCAAAACAGTATTTACAGTGTGATGAAATGTTACTTTCCTGATCGAATTCTTATATTTATTTATTCATGTTTTGTTATTTCGTTTGATCTAACGCGGACATACATGGTGTATGAGTGACATTATTTCCTGCTCATATTTCAGCCAAAAGAAGTAGGTAATAATTCAATTTAACGCGCGCTGTGAAGAACCTCCCGGTAGAGTTATTTAGATGGTCTCTTTCCTTTACAAAACGAAATTTTTCCGTCTTAATACAATGGAGAAGAAACAAACCATCATTAATGGTTTTTAATTTAAACATATTTCCTGCAAATTGATGACGCATTGCGGCTTTAATACAAAAAGCAACTTTTGCAAAAATCTGTCCGATTTAGGAAACTCTTACCCCAGTTCTAACATCGCCCAAATGGGACCATAGCGGCCAAAAATGCTCTCAAAAGCGCACTATCCAATTTTGAAAAAAGCAATTACGCACATTTATAGCAAAACATCCAACTAACCCGAATCAAACAATTTTTTAATAAGAATACAAATTTCTTTGCAATCATGAGTTGAGCGTAAAGTATACACAATATAAAAAATAAATTATTAAGAAAAAAATTTTATTTTGTAGCAAATAATTAAAGTATATATTATTATAATTATAGCCAATTTTTAATATTTCTATGGTCAAGCACTGGTTGAAATTTCTATATATCTGTTAAAATTCAAAAAAAAGGCTTCACTTGAAATTCTACATAATTTTGTGAGTATAAAATTTTTTCATTTAAAAAGGAACATATACAAATCTCCAAGGAGCCGAGCTTAGGAGAATTAAATATTAAATGCGCACGTAAAATCTTGCAATTCTTTCAGAATTGCAGACTTAATTAAATGCATTTCCTAGTTATTCCAGATTTCTGGATATTTAGAAATAAGTTTTTTAACACGAATGGGTGCCTTACAAATAAAGGTATTTTTATTATTTTTATAAAACTGTGTAATGAAAATCACAGATACCGCCTTATTTTAGTTCGAAATGCCTTAATATATAAAAATATGTATATCGACAAATCTTGCCTAAAATAATGACAGTTATTATTTTATCATTCGCAAATAATAATCTAACTTGAGGGAGAATTCTAAAGGTGTCGTTAAAAAATTATTAGAGAGGTTTGACTCTACTTTTTTTTTATTTTGGTATCTAAAAATATCTTTAAGTTATTTATTGTAAACGAAAGCGCACCCAAGAACTATTTACTCAGAGAAAATCTCAAGAATTTCTACAATTATTATTTATTTATCAACCGGACTTTTCAATTCACCACATCGAAGCATTTGCAAAGTGTCCTTCTGTTTGTCTGCCCTCCATTGTGTCTCCCTCACCATACATACCTGCCGTATAACCCAACACTGATCACTAAAATAAATGTTTTCAAATTACTCTTCAGCCTAACTGCACTTTAATACAGAACGCAGATAAATAGCGGTACATTCATTTTGGATGCCTCAACGGCTGCATCTGCACTTCACTCCACTTCATTTCACTCACTTCACTAGATCAAATAAACACCAACAATTTGAAGCGCTAAGCTAAACTAAGCAAAGCACGCAGAGCTCAAGTATACAAACAAATACAATAAGAAATAACAATAATAACAACAAATATTAATAGTAACAATAATAAATAGGAGTGAAAACAATGGTTGTAGCCGAGCAGAGTGGCAACAAAAAAGTTACACCAACAATAATAATAAAAGAACGCAAAGCAATTGTGCGAGTGTGGCAATGAATAGCAAACAGTTAAGCGCTCAGTAAGCAGAAACGCTCACAAAACGAACATAAATAAATAACAAAATCGGCGGACAGCAGATAGATTTATGGATTGCCGGTGGATTCACACAATTCGTAAAGCGCACCGTTGCGGCGCATCCAGCGAAGCGGTGAATAGTTGGTGGTGGAGATGGAGGTGAGTAGCAGCAAAGGAAAGGATGAGGCAGGACAATTGATGACAAAGAATGTGAAAGTATTTTCGTGGTGTGGTCATCAAACGCGAAACGCGGGTGAGTGCCCCTCGAGAGAGACGGGTGGTTGCGGCGGGCGTGAAGCGCATAATTGAGTGACAGCAAGTGTGGGCGCATAAATACCTTGAAGTGGTGCAAAATGTGGCATGAAAATGTCGGAGTCATCATTCTTGCGCCAACCAGTGCGTACTATAGTCGTGGGTGTGACTTTGACTGCCTGACAAGCGGTTAATACGGCATTTACAGGCTATTAATATTGAACAAATCAAATTGCTGGCAATTAGTAAAGATGTGCTTGTTAGTAGGAAACACACAGCTGGGTATCAGGTTGCAGTTGGATCAAAACCATGGGGTCACCGACGAAATAGCGAGCGTCTACCGTCGTGGGGTCGATACCATTTTATGAACCCGGCTAGTCTCCAAGCGTGGCTGTTTTTTTCTCTATTATAGGCATAAATCTTTTGAACACAGCTAATATCGGGTTGCTCAAAGGATCCCACACCAGTCATAATTATGTGCGCTCTCACACGGATCGGATTGGCTTGGTCACAGCGGCGGAAAGACACCTTCGACTTGAAGACGAAGAGTTGCCATAGCACAGTCTGTGTCGTTGTTATGTGCTGACCAGACTAAGTGTGAAACACTTCAATTCTTCCATAATCGAATCCTTTATTGTTAGGAATTTGTTTATCAAGGCACTGTCGGCATTTCTTATATCTTTATCTCGTTTTACCCCTTAGATGCTTAACCCCATTCTGAAGAGTGTGTTAGTAAGCAATTTTAGTGATTCCGCAGCCTTTTCTTTTCATCTACCTCATTGGTACCTGGCAAAATGTTGGATTGATGTGCTTTTTAAACAATACTCTACTCAATCAAGCAGACAATACACAGACAATTTAATATAGCCAGTGCTCATGCTAGAATGAAATACCCTGTATTTTAGAAAAAATTTAGTTGTGCAAAGGAGGCATCGAATTGACTCGTATTTCCTTGTTGCTGCACTTAGTAACATTCTCTTGAAATCCTTAAAATAAATGCACATCACGTTTTGAATAAATGCAGTTATGGTTGATAGAAAAGGAATTTGCATTCATATTCCACAGCAAATGAAATAAGAGAAAAGTGTAAAAATTCTAAAATTAAATTTCTTGATGTAGAGAAGCGTGGTGAGTAAACTAAATGCATGCAGATGGGACTTGACGACATAACTGGCGCTGGCTGCAGTAGGAAATAAAATAAAATCTAATATTACAGTTTACACTCTGTAATTGTGAGAGCACTGAGCAATTGCGCAACCGAACAAAATGCAAACGCAAATTTTTGCGAAATTATCAAGTGCCATTAAAACCCTTTCAGCTCACCACGAAATGCGCACGCCATTACACAGCTAATAACATTTGCGTATGTAGCTGCATTCACGCGATGTCATTTGCATGAGCACTACTAGCACGAACGCCAAATCCCACATGACACAAACAACAAACGCGCACAGCTACACAAAAGTGTACGGCAAACGCAACGCACCGCACCGCAACGCAACGCAAGTGCCAACAAATCCGCCAAGCGTTGCCACATAAGCGCAGCGAAAATTGAATTCTGCTAATTTAATTTGCAATTTAATTTACGATCAAGTTGTGAACACATCGAAATTCAATGCTAATCCACACACACACAGACTCGCCGACACACCGACACACTATCTGCATTTACTTTTGCAATTTTTCTACACCAAAATGGATTACTATTTGTATTTGCAACAAAAAGGGAAGAATACAAAATCGCAGCAAGGTTGGAAAATCCATGCAGCAGAGTGGCAAGTAAAGGGGAAGTGAACAGTAAGCAAACAGCATTACGCGCCGCATGTTAACACGTATCGCCATACTCGATTGGCGCCAGGTGTTTGTTTGTTTGGTGGGTGGTGTGGCTGCGAATGCAGAAAGGCTTACACCGAATAAACCAAAAAAAAAAAAAAGTAAAGCGAACAGAATAGAAATTCGGCACGAAAAGTAGAAAGGTAAATCAGCAGAGCAGCAGGTAAATCGGCAAACGCTTCACAGACATTTTGGCAGTTGCCAGCAACAGTTGCTGGGGTCGCGCACCACCTTCCCCCCTTCCCCGCCCGACAGAGTAATGGCAGGTAGGCAGGCAGGAATGTGAATTGACTGTGCAGTTGAGATTTAAATTTACTTTAGCTGCGATTACAGGCGTATCAAATAAATTACATTTGATTTATTGGTTTGCAATTCGTTACAAAGCACACACATGTACATACAAGTGCTCTCACGCACACACACATACATATGTATATGTACATATGTGCATCCACAGCAGCCACAGAAAGTGATCAGTTACAAAAATCGTCTGTTGCGATTTGTTGCTACGCGCCTTTGTGTGTATACATATGTATGTATGTATGTATGTACAATCGCAACATTGTAGCCTAGTGAATTGGCTTTTTATTCGTCCGTCACACAGCAATTGTCAGCTGATAGTGGCTTACTGGTTTAAATTTCACTCAATATAATAAACCGGTGAAAGCTTTGGCAACTGAGTGAATTTTGGATTTGCCTGGCTCCATTGGATTTCGCATTTCGCACAAATCAAATAATACTTACGAGTAGGCCCTCCTGAGCGCCTTAAGTGTTTTTCCAACTTGAACTGCAATATTTGTTTAGGTGCCGCTTAAGTAGGCGGTCTTAGTGTGAAAACGCATGGCGAAGGAGGGAATAATATCTGTTTGTGTTCAATTAAATTTATTTCAATATTATTGAAAACAAAATATTGCCACTTAGCAGACTAACTACATACATAAATGCAATACGATATACATAAATTTAATTTTCTCGCTGCTCAAAATACGCTGAAAATAAATACTTGCAGCTGCATCAAACAAAGAAGGAAAGAGACAAAACTTTGCTAGCAATAAAGTTTTATTATTTCTTATTTGAAATTCCGATGGCGAAATATAAAAATCGCAGGCGTTTCACAATGGAAAGAAATATGGCAATTCATAAATTTTAACCAACAAAAAAAAAACAATAGAGGAAATGTGGCGCGGCATAATTTAAATAAGTATTTCGTCACTGCGACGCAAAAAAGTAATAAATATGACGAATATTTATGCCTTAACCAAAAACTCGAAGTTGCTGAAAATTTAAGTGAAAAAAACGACAACTATAAAATGCTTTACAATTGATTGAATGGAAATCATGAAAAAATTAACGGTACTCCTAAATTTGTATATGAAAGTTGAAGTCGGTTGTGTTTTTTGCTTAAAAATTACTTCTTTAATAAAAAGTTCTATAAATTCAAGATGCGCTCAACTTTCAAAAGTCAAACAAAATGTTAATGTTTTCGATGGAGATGATGATTTTTCACGATTGGCTATTTTATTTATTTTTTTTTAATATTGCAAATACCGAAAAAACTTAACTAAACTTGTCTTTTTATTATGTGGCTCATGCATATCAGTGCTAAATTCTTTTAGGCTGTAAAGTATAAAAAACAACAGTAAGTGAGTATGCATTGCATATTTTTAGGACAATGTTTTCATTCGCAGTTAAACCGCACGATTTTTAAATCTTGGCACAACCCTCACTACAATATTCTCAACTTCCATTTTTTTTATTGTAGTTAAGGGACTTACATTCAGACTTTTATAACATTTTATTTTGATCAAGTATTTGATAACTGCAAATCGCAGTGCCTTAAAATATGTAAACCGCCATCGAATGCCTCGAAAATTAAACGAAATTTAAAAGCACCCAACCAACGAAATCTACAAAACAGCAGCTGAGTTATGTTGAGCCCAAAAGTGGTGAAAGTTTCGAGGGTTGCAATTATCAGAATCATAATCAGCAGCTAAAAAAGCTCAGCATCAGCAGGATAAAATTTATAGTCGGGCGCGCATTTTCCAGACAGTTGCCAATGAAATACAACTTTGTTTGAGACAAAACAAAACAAAACAAAAAAGATAACCTAATAAATGAGAGTTCGTTGAATTTTGCTGCCAATCATCTGAGAGATGTCAAAAAGTTGCAGTTATGATTGACAAACAAAGCGGCAATAATTAAGCGAATTATTAAGTAGAATTGAAACAAAATTAATTTGCACTTGTGCGCTTGAGCAAACCGGCAAAGCGCTCAGGGGTGGGAGGATGAACGGGAATAAACTAAGTAAATTAAAGGCAATGAATTGTTTAAGATTTGGAAGGTATAAAAAAAAAAATCATAAAAACTCATGATAAAATTATGTTTATAAGAGATATACTGGTAACACTTTGGCCGGGTTCATACATATCTGGGCTTTGTGCAAGTCACTCCATGACATAAAAACTTTAAACCTACACCCAATTGGCCCCAGTTTCGAAGAATTTTTAAAATTAATTCGGCGAAAATGCTGACTTGTTGTAATTTTCCTTTATACACATACAAAGCTAATAAATAAATAAAATAATTTGGCAGGTTAGAAGTATCCGTTAGGCATTTCCACAGTAAGGATTGAAAACGTTTAATTATAGACTCATAAAGTTATGCTATTTATTAATATTAAATTTTGGTTGATTAGTATTTTCATTTAAGTTGTATTTGTAAAACTCTTTCAAGGCACTTCCACCCTGAAGGGTTTTTTTCGTGGGAAAAAATTGCGTTGCTCAATAAAAGTGTTTTTGATAGTCCAAGCAAGCTGCCTCCCCTTTTTATCTTTACGCAGCAACAACTTGTTTCACTTGCTCTATAGTGGAAAAGCAGTGGCGTAGGCGCAAATCAGCGAAATGTTGAAGAATCTCGCTTTGATTCGGATTGCGGCTAGACGCTCGTCCACGGGGTGAACGACAATACTCCGCAACGGAGTCTCTCTAACACCACAAAACCAACACCGGATAGAGGCATGCCCTCAAATCGTAGTCCTTTAAACGTTTCCGTCTTCAAAAGCGAGGTCTCGTCCCAGGCTCGGTTATTTGTCTTCACTGGAAAGGGTGCTTACGTGGCGGGTCTCCCAAACTCAGAGCACAACCCATTTCTGCGTATATATTTTTAATCTGCAGTCGGAGGAAATTGTTTATTTTTTAATCATTACTGAATATCAGTACATTATTCAGAAATTCAATATCAAATTGAAGATTCCAGCAAAACTTTTTAATAGTAAAGAACCCCATAAAATCTGGGGAAATGTACATGACTTAAATCTCACTTGTACCATTTCAAATGACCTCTAAAACACATAATTCTCTTTTCAGTATTTCCCTGAATTGCAAGCAAAAATGAGTGAAGTTTATTTGTTCGTCTGTTCCTTTCCCCCGGCGGTCTGAGTTAATATTCGCCTGCCACATCACTCAAAAGAATGAACTGCAATTTTGTAGTTTTTTTCTTTTGTATTTTACCAGATGCCCTGCAGTTCAACAAAAAAAAACAAAACATCCGCTAGTGGCAACCCTTGCCACCTGAAGTACAGTTATTCGCCGCATTTATGAATGATTCATGATTCCGGTGTGGAGCGAGTGCGGCCGGGTCAAAAGTCCACCCACACATACATTATAGCGCGAGTAACGAGTAAAAGGCAGATAAAGAAGTGACAACAAAGCGAGCGACAATAAGTGCACAGCTAACGAGAAAAAGAATGTGTGTGTGCGTGAGTGCCGAGTAAATGCATATGTGTTGCGGTCACAGCACACCAACAGCAACACACACCTTTGGCCCTAATGGTGAAGAAACAGCGCAAGGCAAGCGGACAGAAGAAGAAATGCAGGAAAAAAATTTAAAAGTGGCTGTTAAGAGGATGAATAGCAAAAAATGTCCAGAAGCGACTTTATTTCCCGGAAACTCGCACCTATGTACATGCGCATTTGTGCCTAAGTTCACGCACACATACAGACATATGTTTGTTAGTATGTCGGTGTTTTGCAAAAAAACAAAAAAAAAACGTGCATACGCTGTCCTGACATTTCCCATTGCTCTAGCTCTCTGTTTTGCTATCTTTCCGCCTTGGGCAAGGCAAAAAAAAAGTGGCACATAAGAAATCTAAAAATGCACTGTAAGTAGCTGTGAGCCGTTGTTGGTTGTTGTTGGTGTTGCATGCTTCGTGGCTTGCTTGTTCTTTTATTCTTTTTTCGGTGCTTAGTATTGCTGGCACTACGAACCTTTGTTGTTGTTGTTTTTTTTTTTAGGTGTTGCGTCTGCACACATTTTATTATCGCCCTGGTTAGCTACTTATAAGTGTACACACACACATACATATGTACTCTATTTGTATGTATGTATGTGTGTTGACTGTAAGCCTTTGGCTGCAAGTGGTTGTAGCAACACTTAAGGATGCAAGTGTCGGTGCAAGCTATCAAAAGTTAAAAGGCTATATCACTGAAAATGATGAGTCCAAAGTGGTCGGTCACATTTAAGTGATCAACTCGAAGCGGAAGAACAAGCATAGGAAAATGTATGACAATCAATGGTCGGTCAGCTTGGGGCAGACACAGACATGCGTCACAAGCACACATTTTGCAGAAAGAACGAACGATGTACATATGTATACTTTTGCTCGCCCCAGCAATCAACATTGCAACAATTTTCCTTGTGACACATCTACGTGTGATCGTTAAAAGCCACTTTGTGTGCAACAGTTTCATTTCCATACAGTTGGCAACAAAGTTATTAGTCCTGAGCGTAATAAATATTTGAGAGGTAATGGTGTTTTAAGATGAAAATTTTAACCCTTCTGATTTATCCTTTTCAACAACACTGATTTCACTCTCCATACTAAGAATATTAAGCCTTTAAAACAGTCCAGCAGAATTAGTCGGAATTGTTCAAATTATGAAAGCATTACAAGCTG
>NW_023458558.1:6635314-6663985 GCF_013731165.1 Rhagoletis pomonella
TTTTTTTTTTATTTTTTTACGTTCCGATCTTTTTTATTCACGATGCATTTTAAAATGATAATATCTTTCTTCAGTTAGACTTAATGAGATAAACTTATATAGTTATAAGTGGGCGGTATCACGCCCATTTTCCGAAATTCCATAATAATATTACCAAATTTGAAGCGCTTGTTGTGGCTATCAATTTGGGTGAAATACCGTCCTTAAATTCCGAAATATCGAAGTTTCAGCATTTCTTAAATTTATCTGATCAGTTATATGAAAAGTGGGTGAAAAATATTAGCAGAATATATCTAGTTAAGTTGCAGCGCTAGTGTACCCACTGTAAGTAACACCTCTACCCTATTACTTGACGCACGACTATGCAGTGCTTGAAAGCTCCACCATAAGCAGGTAACATGAGTGACAACTCCTAGAGACTTTAAGTTAGTCTCTTCTCGAAAGAAACACAGGATTTGTCCTCAAATCAGACTAGGTATGTCATAAGGTGCCTTTCCTGATACCTAGGGAGATAACAATAACATATTGCCAGAGGCGATCATAAACTTCTAAATAAAATGGACGTCGAATCCGAACTTTAAGCATATTTATAATAGGCTTAGCAATAAATAAAAGTGTTTCGACAGAGTGGGCCAGTGCATTCATTGATAGAAAAGCGAGAAGGTTACCCCAAAATTGAGAATTCTAACTTCACTATTTTGGCAGTTTCTGTCAACGATCTGCTTAACACATTTAAGATTTTGAGAGCAAAGCTCTTTGCAGCCTGTATGAACTTAAGCAGGTATATCTAGTGCTAGCTATTTTTTGAGTTGTTTTCTCCTTTTTATTTGCCTTCCAAATGATACTATTTTTGCTATTCTACCTGATAGCGCAAAGAACAGCTCATTCACTAATTCAAACCTAACTCAACCTAAAAGAGAATGTACCATTTAGAGTCTCTTTGATTCATCTTTTTGGTCTATTTTTAGCACTTTTTGTGTGCTTAAAATAGCTTTAAAAATCTTAAAGTATATAATTCTAGTAACATATTTTTTATTAAAAACTATTGATACCAAAAACATGTTGTTCATATCAATTTTTTCCTACTTTTGAACGCGTTCTATAATTTCAAAGCCTTTAGGATCGGCTTGATTCCGTTTTTTGCCATAACTCTTCTGAAAATTGTAAGAAATGAATGTCAATCTGCATTTTTATGTTATGTCATTTCAGTGAGATCACACATCCAAGACTAATATTAAAATATGAGTGTAAAAAAATTTTAAGATTAACAGTAACTTTTAGGCAAAAAACAAAACCGACTTCAATTCTCATACAAAAATTTAAGAGTATCGTAAATTTCTCCATGAAAAAATATGAAATATGAAAAAATATGTACGTGGCGCAAGTTATCCAGTAACATAAGTACGTAAAACAAATATATTTCGACGAATTGATAACCTCCTCCTTTTAAGTCGGTTGAAAACAAACTTAACCGATGTCATAAGGAGAAAAAGTGCAATGCAAGCGCTCAATAAAAAAAAACCACTTGCATGTACTCATTTCCATTTAAAAAATGTTAAAACTGCATAAAAAACTTTAGTAATTCTCCCTTGCATCGTTTATGCATAAATTGTTGCACACAAGCGAAAGTGAATGGAAACAGGAAGAAAAAAAAGTGCGAAATTCCAATCAATGCCTGCAGCACACCGCATTAATATTCCATTCGTGGGGATTTGTTTTCTGGCAATGGTTGACGGGCAACGCCACATTGTGCGCGTATTTATTGCAACGGCACAAAAAGCACTCATTCACACGCATGTTACAAACGTTTTTGTATGTGGACACCGCTACTCTGTTGGAATTTATGCTTCCGCGTCTGCCTCCACTTCAGCTGCTCGGCACCCACTTCTCATACAAAATGTTCGATAATAATCCTTGTTAGGCACAAAAATCGTCAGCCATACACCCTTAATAATTTGAATACTCCATTGTATATGTATGTGCGTACACAAGCGCTTGCTATGTAGCCAACGAATTGCGTGCGTAGCGCCATCTCCAGCGCCAGTAGTAAATACCAGAGTCACAACCAACCGCCGACAGCAGACAGCAGTGCGCAAATTAAATAAAAGCTACCTACCCAGCAGCAGCAGTGCGATTGACAACATGATTTTTGAGTGTCATACGCGCTGTAGCTGTCAGCTGCCATGTCAGACGAACTGTTGAGACAGCGCATACGGAAATCTAGAGACACCAAGCCTACGCCTGCTATCTACTACAAGCTTGTATGCCTCCGTATTTGCTTTTGTTGTACTACAATTTCTTTAACTTTTGAACATTTCATTAAATTTGTGTGCCATTTATCACAATACTATCGCCTTTTTTGCATCAAGGTCACGACTCAGGCATAGGCATGTATGTGTGTGTGTGTGTGTGTGTGTGTGCGTGTTTACAAGCGACACGTATCCTTAAAAAAAATTACGACTGAGTTTGACAAATATGTAAATAAATGGAGGGTGTGACTTTAAAATCTATAACCGAATAAAAGTTAAAAGCTTCAGAAATAACAACTACCACAACAACAACAAAAGTAACAACAGAGACGAGTGCAGCAAAGCCAGCCAAAAAAAAAAAAAAAACAGTCAGCAGCAGTGGTAAGCAACCAAGCATCAGCAGTTTGTCTACAGCAGCTACTCTTGTTGTGAGAATGCCTGCACTCATCTCCCGCCAGGTTGCGTATACGCCACGTACTTACTTCCATACTTCGCTTGCCTTTCGCATCCATAGTGTCACTGTGTCACACAATATGTCGGCGCCATGCTGCGCATATTGGTAACATAAAATAAACTGTAGCTTGCATAACAACAATAAAGAGAGGAACAAAAAAATATATAAAATAGGTATGAAAAGAAAAATGTTGATGGAAAAAAATGATTGGCAAAGTTGAAAAAACATTTTAATGAAATATATCAGAATAATAAACTAAATGCCTGCGCCTGCGCTTTTTCACAAGTACTGTGTGGCAAAAAAACTTTTAATTCACTTTTTTTGTATTGAATGCACGCTCAAGCTTGCTCTATCCACGTAAGGTTTGAACAAAAAAGTAATATAACCACGCAATAGCCACACAGAGTTACGGTCAGTTGGGTCAGTAAATACTTTGCGTTGCAGTCATTTTTAAAATTTTGCGTAGTTTTCAATTTATTTTTACCTCTGTGGAATAGTCCATGGGGTTCGACTTTTTTATTTGATTTATTTTTTTTTTCGTTGACGTGCTCTGCAACGTATAAAGTAAAATTTCGATTGAGAATAAAGCACGTCTGGATAGGCACACACTTATCCTATAGGCGAAAAAAATTACGCTTTTCCCTAAATAAGCTTTCATTTACGAATGAAAACTATTTTCCGATTACAAAATTATTAAAAAAATAAATGTATACACAAATCCTTGCAGGCGTTGCTATCGCTCGGGAAGTCTTTTTCATTAAAACTTTCCAAAGTCAAAATATTGTAAATATCTTTCATTGAAATGGAAAAAATAAATTTTTCGAAGTCTGGTACGTCCGCAAGAACTATAATCGCAAATGAAATACCGCAACTGGATAATAGAATCTCAGAACTAAAAACCAATTATCACAGCTGCAGCCGAGAGAATACGAGTTCTCGATACAAAAAAAAAAAAAAAATATTATGAGATATACACCCTTCATTCCCCTAGGATATTGAGGCGCTCACTATAATAATCTATACTAATATATCTTTATAAAGCCGTTTTTTTCTGTTCGCAGAGCTCGAGATCGGCTGTACCGATATTTTTTAAATTTCGGTTATAGGTTCTGGATGGGCTTCTCATTGTCTTAGGCAAAAAAAAAGTTTAAATACTTCGTAAAAATGGAACTGCAGGACTTTAAAACTCCTATAGAATCCCACATAACAGCGCTGCTCAGCGCCCTCTGCTGTTCATTCGTACGGAATACATCGTAAAGCAAGGGTTATGTCTACACATACAAACGTGCTAATGGTAACGTTAATATTGATTCTTATGTTAAAAAAAACAAATATGTATGCACAGTTCATGGCGGAATAATGTAGGCAATTATGTATGCAGAGGCGTTATGTTGCCAGAAGGAGCAACTAACTTTGCTGTTAGCACTTACATTTGTATATGCATATTTAGGTACATACATATGTTTGTATATAATTACGCATAAAAACCCTGCTGCCTTGTTTTTTTTGTTTTTTTGTAAGTATGCGCAATATTAAAAGCAGCAACTCGTATCCATATATACACATCGTCGTTTAAAGTACAAAATCGTGTATGTGAGTTTGCATAAATTATTTTCGGACACCTGCTGCAGACGTTCAAAGGATGGTTATCGGCTAACAGATATATCTCGATATATAAAAAGGGCGTGGAACCTCCCATACAAACCGAATTTTTCATACTCCATATCTCTGGAAATGTTCATGGTAGAGTTCTGGAACTTAGTATGGAGATATGTGTATGAAATCCATC
The DNA here is from genome assembly GCF_013731165.1 of Rhagoletis pomonella. Classification (NCBI taxonomy): domain Eukaryota; kingdom Metazoa; phylum Arthropoda; class Insecta; order Diptera; family Tephritidae; genus Rhagoletis; species Rhagoletis pomonella. The sequence continues at coordinate 6,639,807 of NW_023458558.1, forward strand.
GCATACTCTTGTAGAAAAATTGTAGCTATCGGAAAAGGGGGCTAGGCAACTCCCATACAAGCCGAATATTCATACTGCATATCTCTGGAAGTATTTATGGTAGAGTATTGGAACTTGGTATGGAGATATATGAAATCAATCCCATACTCTTGGAAAAAAAAAATTGGAGGTATTGGAAAAAGGAGCGTGGCACCTCCCATACAAACCGAATTTTTCATAATAAGTATCTCTGGAAGTGTTCATGATTTTTTCATTTTCTTTTTTTATTAACCACAAATAAAAGCTTAGTTTTAAGCTTTTTTTATTAGTTACTTGTTTTATTTGTTAACTTGAAAGGTGGTTGATTAGCTGCTCTCAGATGCAAAGAGAGCTGACCTTTGTTGTCACTGCTATCATGTTGAATATACATATATAGATATCTTGGGTACGATACAAATACATAAAAATCTCGCAGAAATGGTATCATAATGTTCCAAGTTTTTATTTTTCATACATTAGCTGCCAACCAGCGGAATATTGATTTAAAGAGAGAATTTCATTAACCGCAAATGAATGTTGATGACCAAATTAAATTCAAGCCGTAAATTTGCGACAGCAACTAGAGCGTTCAAAGTGCCTCGCGGCGACTTTTATCCTTGAAAATATTTTGTGCTTCAAGCAGCTTTCAGAACAGCAGGCGCGCTTTTATACATACTATATATTTAGACTTGACTAGGCTTTATTTCGTAATAAGCATTAAATCCCAATAACACCAAAAACACGTTGTTCTCGGCAGGCTTGCTTTCCTTCTTACCAGCCAGAAGTCATTTCCGCAAGCGAAATTACAATTCAAGCGACTAAAATATTTTAATTAATTCGTTTTACAAAAATTCATAATGTGTAAAAAAAAAACAACTGCAGCAACCTTAAACTTTCCAAAATAACTTAAAATGTGAATACCAGCGAATTTATGCGAAATTCTGAGTGCGAAGCCTAAAGCGTGGCCCACCGCAGCAACAATGGTGCCAGCCATTTGTAACCGCCACGACCAAACAGACAAAGCTTTTCGCCGAAAGTGCGCTAGTTACCTATTATTACCAGCTGAAAAAGGCTAACACAATGGACCTCTCAGGTACGCACAAGACAACACTAACAAATCAATGGGGCCAGCAGCAAGCCTAAAGTAAAGTAGTGTAGGAGTGTGAAATATTTTAGATTCGCTAATTAGAAAAAATGTAGGTACTTGAAGGCGTGCTCTTTATTTATTCGCGCTGTAAATGAGACTAATTAAGAAAGATTTTTTTTTTTTTTTGTTTGTTTGTGGTAGCGCGTTTCTTTCTAGACCGCAAGCGCACAATGGCAAAGACAAAGGGGGAATAACAGCGGTCGACAGGTTAAAGAGTGCTCTGCAAGCGAAACAAAAGTTCTTGCTCATGAATATTTTTTACATTTTTTATATGAATTATGCAGCGGCGCGTCGCTTAATGACTACCAAAAAAAAAAAAAACTGTGCAGAGAGCGAGTAAAATAACGAAGTGTTGAGGAGGCGCCAATGCAGCTGGTCAACTAAAATGAGTCTAATGGCATAGAAGAAATGGCATAAAGACACGGTAAGAGCACACGGTCATAAAATTAAGTGGAACTTGTGAAGAGAAGGAGCATGTCAAGCGGACGGTGCTAGACACGCCAGCGATGCAGGTCAGCAATGAAGCAGAAGGTTGAAAAGAAAATGTGAAAAGGTTTACATAGTTTCAAATTTTGTACTTCGCTTTCAACTAATTTAGTTTACAAATCCAATAAAAAAGAATTCAAATGAAATTCCAACTTTTATTTACAATTTGCTACTCAATTGCCCGAAAATCTTCCATACTTTTAAGCACATTAAATTTTAAGTTCGCCCCTTTGCTATTCGTTACAATCGGAAACTTTTCACAAACATTAACGACTCGAATACTTACTTGCGCGCGTCAAATGCGCCCGGCAAATGCCAACCAATCGCGCCAATTCAATCGAACAAAATGCCATGCCAAGCACTTAAGTTCTTATGCACTTTACTTGTGCATGTGGCTCCATCCGCAGCATTTTATATCCGCTTATTTGCCTTATTAAATATCCCAACTGCACGACAGCGCTGACGTGCTTCCTACGGGGGGCGGGGGGCATTGAGTGGAAGAATGCTGTGTAGTCTGCGCGCTCTGTCTCATACCCTCATTGCAATGCACTTGAATTGGTGGTGGTCAGTGGCCTGATATTCTTCTAACTGTAATTGAATAAATATCTACTTTGATCTCCATTCGCATCCTTCTGCTGCAATAGCACAGCGCTTTTCTATTGTGTGCGCATGAAAACCTCCGTCCACTCTTCATCTCCTCCTTTAGCCAAATATATCTAGTAAATCGGCTGCTGGCCCTGTCAGCTTATTCGCTCCACTTATCCTCTCTTTCATCATAAAGTTGCATTTCTTACGGTGCAATCAGGCGCAACAAGTAAAATGCTTTCAGAATTCTTGTAGAATTTCTACAAACGGAAATTTTCTTATATTAGATATTAATTCGAAATTAATTTGAGAGTCGCTTGAGTCGGAAAAATGGTTCAAATATGTCTACAAAGGCTGTAAAAAAACTTTTTAAAATTTTTATACAGGGTGATATGGTTTTTCATATAACTTTAATTTACGTTTATTTGTAATAAAAGCGTAAATAAAATGCAAATAATCGATTATTTTTTAATTTTTTTTCTTTTAAGAAATGTTCGGGCCATTTTGGGGTTTTTATGAGACTTTTTGGGGTTATTTCGGTCTTTTTGAGACCTTTTGAAATATTCCGCATTTTTATTGGATTCTCGAGTAGGTACTCAGTTTTTATAGTTTCTGGGATTTTTTTGTTGTTGTATCTTTCAGAATTTTCTGGAATTCTTCGAGATTTTCCCCGCTTTATTGTAGAATTTCTCAACCTTTTTAAATTTTTCGTTACTTTTTGGCACTTCCGGGGTCTTTCATGCTTTAACATTTATCCTTTTGTTTTATGCTTTTGGGATTCTTCGGGATTTTTTTTCTTGAATTCTGGGAATTTTTTCGAAACTAAACATTTTAGATATGACGTGATTTTTGTGGCGTTTTGGGACTTTTATGACAATTTTTTCTTCGTTTGGGAATTTGTACGGAATTTCGATGAAATTATTATGGGGTTTTGAAATTCTCTGGACAATTTCATAATAATTCGACGTTTTTGAGACCTTTAGGTTTCCCTGAGATTCCTTTTAGAAAGTTTTCGGATTTGTTGAGATTTTTTTTAACCTTTGACATTTTTTTTTGACCTTTTATAGTTTTCTGTATTTTTTCGAAACTATTTAGGATTTTTCGAATTTTTTGTTTTTGTGTCAAACTATTCGGGATACTTTCTAAATCTCTTTTTTGTGACCTATTTCATATCGAAATATTTTAGGATTTTTTAGGAACCTTACACAATTTTTCGAAACATTTTGAGGACTTTCATAATTTATTCAATTATTTTTGAAAATTTCCAATTTTTCTATATATATATAGTTTTGTTTTATATCGTCCCCCTTATGCCAGAAACAGGAATAAGTAAAAATTAAAATGTTGGGAAATAAAGTTTGAAAGTTTTTTTTTATGAGACTTAACCCTACATTCTTGTAAATGACATTGTAAAATATTGTGGTTTCCGTGTAGGCATGGTATTCTGGGTTTTAGTATAGCAAAGAACATCATTATTCGTTTTTCATAGAAGTCGAAAAGTAATTTCTAAATCCAAATTTCCTACTTCTTCTTTTAAGTCTGCTCGCACTCTAAACTCCATATAAAATTTCATCAGCAATGGTAGTTGCAAATAGCATCCGGCGTCATTTTCAAACAAACTTGCCACCTACTTGCCACACGCCACCCGCTGCTTCACCCATTTCTCACTCCACTTTCATACTTCTCAGACTTTAGTTCCGATGCTGATTCCGCTTCCGCCATAGGAGCCGGTTTTTGGTGATTGTACCGTTCCGTTCCGTTTAGTTAAGTTCGTCTGAATTGCATTCCATTAAATCGGCTTAGTGGATTATTTTTTCGTTTCTTATATCCTTTCGTTGATTCCTTTTCAAATGAAGAAAAAATATCCGTCTTGCGGCAGTAGCCGAAGAGCTTTGAGATAGTTTTCCCCCATTGCTAATGATTTTATACTAAGAATTAACGGCACGTGGCTGCTGGACATTGGACAACTAAATTCTTTAATGGTTGCTAAAATATTCTACATTATTCTAACAGATAGTACAATGGGCTTGCTTACCCTTTGCATTCAATTCTTTATTCAGTGATAAAAATAATAATAGTAATAAAAATTTATTTTTCCTCAAACGAGAAAACGAATCCATCCAAGATATACAAATTAACTACGAGTGCAGTTATTTCTTTGTCTTAAACTTACTTAATTAAAAATAAAATTCTTGTAAAAGCTCAACATTAAGGAACCTCAAAGTGAGCACTCTAAATAATGTCTGCGCTCAAAAAATATGGAGTGGATTTAAGAAATTAAAAAATACTGCGCAATTACTTACCGTGAAATTGTTTAATCCGCTGCAATAACAAAAACGCCAAAGCGTAACTGATTTCTGAAAAACCAGCTGCCTTTGAAAAATGGCGAAGACGCGCGCTGCACAACGGTATTTCAAAGCATATCGTAGTTTGAGATTTTAAAAGCCCAGAAATGCAATGAATAATTCACAATCTCCACCAGTTTAAATATATTCAAAGAATTTTGACGCAAAGTATTCAAAGTTCAAAGTAAACCAAAGAAAAAAAGCAAATAAGACCGGCAAATTTAAATCTAAACAAATCGCACAATGCAGTTGCATGCTAAAACTGAAATGCAAGAAATTGTCTGATGTACCTACAAAGGAAATTTAAAAGATTTTAACAGCAAATACGACTCATTGGTTGAGTAATGATGACTCCTGTGCCATGAGGGGACGGCTGTAATGAGCCCGTGAACATTAGACTATGCAAATAATGCTGGAAAGGCATATACCAACTTCACTACTGATCGAATATCTCAGGCTGCACTTGATTATCAGACCATTTACTAGGCAAGCTGTTAGGGTGCAAAAACGATCCGCTAAACCATCTCAACTCTCGAATGTAGAGACCACCACCCGAATTTCCGCCATTGGGAACGAAGTCGGATCTTTTCCATATGGTTTCAGCTGTCGGCGCTGGTATGAACGCTGAACATTATGAGATCTTAAATGGAATAAACTTCAAGCGTCGGGAGCGTGATCCGTTGAAATAAGCGTTTGGATTCATTCTTCCTGCTTTGAAGGCTTTTGCTGCCACAAATTCACTTAGGTCAACTGCTGAGTTTCGAGACCAACCGTGGATAGGGCAGTTGTCCTGAGAGCCTTCCGCAGACTGAATTCAAAGCTGAATCAGTCTGGTATTGGAAAGTCAAGTGTTTCTCGATATATTTAATTTTGTATCCCTAGTCCTCCATCTTTATTTCCTATCCGCATTTCTCACTCAGTTTTTATACTGGATTTAATGACATCAACATTTACTTACGTTATGCTCAGCATGTACATACATATAACCTCTAAAAAATAATCCCACAGTTACATTGTTGTGTTAGAGGTATGTAGAATTAAACATTTTAACGATTTGCTCATAAGCTGACCTACTTTCTCTCCTCCTCTCCACCTGCTGATAAACTCAACTTCACATTTATTTCATCACTCAATACTCTCAACCCATTTCAAAAAAGGCAACCTAAACTGGGACACGTCCTGCTTCGCCGGCTGTGCGTTTAAAATTTCTGCTGCTTGACTTTGTGGCTCGACAGAGAAATTAGCATAAAAGGGTCGCCGCCGCCAAGAGCGGTTTTTGCAGCCATAGTTCTGTGTCTCCCATCAGCCCATGCGCTCGAACTGCTCAGCGAACGCAATTAAATGGAACACGTGTAAGCGTCTCGTTTTATTTGTTTTAACTAACGGTTAACTAAAGGTTTTAAAGTTTTAAACACACAGCAACTATGTATGTAAGTAAATCCCTCTCGTGAAATCGCTCGCTGTGCATGATGCGTCTAATAAACATTTCCATATATGAAAAATGAAATTTACACAAAAATCGATTTCGCAACAACATCGCCACAAACCGGAAACCATCAACCCATAAAGACCGCATACCTTTGACAATGACTCTGAACACACAAACATTAGCAACACAGCAACAACAACAATTGAGGCAGCAGCTACAGCAGCGGTAAAATTGACCATAACAATGAACAAATCCAAACAATAACCATAATGAACCTCACATCAATAATTAATAATAATTTCCGCTGTCATTGTTTTTATGTGTTACGGACTATTAATGTATGTATTTGTGCGAATTTATATTTGTGTGCGAATAAACTGATTTTTGAATTTGATAATTCGGCACGTGGCAGTAATTTTAGCAAATGATACAGTGCAATGGTCACAGCAAATTTGGGAAAAAGTTTGGTAAGCACAGATAATAGATATAGTAATGTATGTACATTAGGGTGGTGCCTTAATGTAGGAAGCAAATTTTTACATCAGATTTCCTAAATATCAACCCCTAGGTTGATGCTACTATAGTCGAAGATATCGCATATAAATTTTGGTCCCGATTGGAGACGGTTGAGGCGTGTGTCACACAGGGGGCAATGTTCAGATTCCTCTCTGGAGACTCACAAAATTAAAATAAATATTTTTTTGTCTAATACCCAAAATCGATACTACCATACTCGGGACATCATATATAAATTTTGGCACGGATTGAAGTCGGTTACGGTGTGCCGCACAGGGTCAAAGTTCTGATTACCCGACGTCTTAAACCACTCCAATCGGGACCATAATTTATATGTGATATCTTCTATTATAGTAGTATCGATTTTGGGTATTGGATGAAAAAAAAAATTTTTTAAATTTTTTCAGTCTCTATAGAGGAATCTGTAGTTTGTCCCTGTGCGACACACCTTAACCGTCTCCAATCTGGACCAAAATTTAAATGTGACATCTGTGGTATTACCGATTGAGGAGGTGAGAGCTAAAAAATCATTCATTTGATTTTTAAGGACCACCTTAAAGTACATATGTTCACATAAATACAAAAATATTTACATTATTACATAATTACATGCATATATTGCACTGGAAAAAATTCGCATAAAAATAGACATCGCAGAATATTTTGCCATAAAAATTCCCCAAATATAAAAAGGGTCATAAATAAAAGTGCAGTTTTATAAATTTACATAAAATGGATATTTTTTAAGGTATCCTCTGAGTGAGTGAGTATGACTTACAAAATTTATATTATCTGAGAGCTTCTTCTTCTTCTCACCCAAAGTCTCGATCTGGCCTTCTGCTCTTGGTTTCGTTGAGTATTTACTCATAAGTGCCCAGTCGATGAATATTTTCACTATAGTGGTGGTAACATCCACACGTACCACTGCTCAAGCTATTCAAATCGTCGAACCTTACCGCATATTTCTGTTGAACAGTTTCCGGTCAGGTCTTCTGATATTTAGACCACCAACGCTTGGAGTCAATTGTGGTCTGAATATTGTAGTAGGTTGAACTCCTATTTGTCCATACTAGACCTTGGCGTACCCAATGTATGTCCGGCATATGAAGATTCCCAACGTGACCGCAACCACCTCATCACATGCCCCCTTCTACCGAACGCAACTAACACTCCTATCCCTCTATTCTAATCCAACCCAACAGCAAGTTTCCTCGCCCTACCGTTAGATGAGCTTAAAGAAAACGATTGAGAATAAAATATGTGATTCTAAGTAGGATTGAGTAGCCACTACAGTAACAAATTCGCCCCTCAACTACCGCAAGATCTGAGGTTTTTTGCAGTACCCTTTGTCTGTTTGGGGTTGCAACTGACACCAAGTCCAGAAAACCATTATTACCTTTTCAAAAGCGAAATAACGTCAACAAAAATTTGGAAATAAAGTCATTGACGCTATTTCCTCATTCAAATGCAAGTGCTCTGAATATCGCCAAGTGCTCACTCGCTGGCTTGAAAGAGAACTCTGCGATTTTTGTGCCATGATGGCAGAGGGGTCCCTAATTTCAATAAAGACAGCAATTCCTATTATAGCCCTGTACAGTAAATCCATCCATTCTCACCTTTTTTGCTCAGTTAAAAATTTCTACTAGTGCTACCTCGAGTATTTTATTATGGAGTTAACATACCTATCTGTAATGCGGGTTTGATTTTCTGTATATGCTGATAACTTTGGCCCAACATCTTTCGTTTTGATAAAGGTTTGTTTATCCCAAATTTCTACATCAATGAGAGCAGAAGACCCGCTGGCGGATTACCTCTATATGCCAAAGCTTTTTCTATTTTGTGTACTACGTTATGAAGAGCTGTCTCCGTGGACCTGCCCTTCGTATAACCTAACGAAAAATATTTTTTTGAGTTGGAATAATTTGATTCGATTTTTTCGATTGTAAGATACCCAGTAGCTTCTATTGGAAGAGCGCTTTGCTTTGCAAATTAACTTCATACTACCGAAATGGCCCGCAAATGGTCACGCAATCATCTTCCCGACCTACTAAATCAACCAGAGACCCCTTCCAATGCAGCAACAAGAAGACAAGACCAGCAACAATAACAATGTAAATAAACTGCAATAACAGAGCAATGCTGGCGGCCATGGCAGTCATTTTTATGTCATTTAACATCTTCGCAAGTCGTTTAATGGCCGAAAACTTGTGCACAACGCCGCGCTGCAGTGAAATGTCTGCGCTGAGTCCAAAAAATGGTCCATCAGAATAGTCCGCAGCCGGCAGCCGGCAGCCGGCAGCATGTGCCGCAACGTCTCTATTAGACAAGGCAGTAAAATTAGACAAATGGTTTCGCTCTGCGCCGTTCGTAGGTTCGTTCTTTCTGCTACAATTTATTGCTTTTTGAGCATCATTTTCGATTTTAACTGTTGTGTGGAATTTTGTGTGTCCGTAGACTGGCTGATTGCCTTGAAATGCTTGCAAGGGCAGTTAAGGGGTATGTGTGTTTTTGAACAGCAGCAGGCAAAGCTACATTGGGTTGACCTATTTTACGCCAAACTATGAACGGCCTTTTCTTAAGGAATTTTTATGATAAATTATTTTGGCTTTTCGAGGTTAGACAGAAAAGAAAGCAATCGAAACCACAAGCAGATTGTTGCTCTTTTATGTATTGCTGCGTTAATGTTCGCTGATACATACATTTCCATAGGCGGTCGGTAAGTGCCCGAAATTGCCTTCCAATGGTGATTACTTTATTTTATGGCGTATAAAGGTGCGTTCACACAGAAAGCGGGGCCGAGCCGAGCGAGCTGTTCCGAGCTTTCAAATTGATGAAATGATTGAGCTTTTACAGAAGGCGTTTGTAGCTGAAAGCAATTCACTTTTTCACTCTCAAAATCATTTTTGATTTTTCAGCTTCGTGACGCTACAATAAAAAATAACTTTTCAGCAGTTTTGTGGTATTTTTGCAGCTGCGTCCATGACAAAAGCTCTGCTCCGCCTCGGTCAGAGTGTACACCTGAAATTTCGTTTCACTCCGCCTTGCTTCGCTCGGCTTTTTGTGTGAACGTACCCTAAGGTATTTACATACCTATTTCATTCGATACCAATATTTTTAATAATTGCTTAAACTTATTAAGTAATTTGATTTTACCTTTTAAAACAGGTGGCAACCCTATTCAAAATATTTTAAAACCAAAACCTTGTTAAACCTTTTTTGACTGACACACATATTGCAATACGGATTTAAATTTTGAATCTAATTCCCTTAATTCAAGTAGTACTTTATTTCTAAGGCATATGGCAACTCTCTTAAATAAAATTGAGAAAAAAACAATTTTAACCCTTGTCAGTGTATACCCATACTTTAGTAATTCATTTGACTTATTAAAAAAATTAGAGTTTAACTTTTTACACAGGTTGCAATCCTCTTTAATGTTCTAAATGCTCAAACTAAAGATTTCTTAACACTTCTTTGTTTGACGCCCATATTTCAATATTTCGAATAATTTAATTTAACTCGACTTTTGAAAGGGATGACGATCCTGTTCAAATTATTTTGAAACCAAACCCTTGTTAAACCTTTTAAAAATGAGGTACCAAAAGAAAGGATATGGTGTGACTTTATTTATAAAAGTCATCAATAAAAATCAGTCAGTGAATTTTACTTTTAAAAGTCATCAATATAAATCAGTCACCGACTTTTATTTTTAAAATCATTCGTGTAAAATGGTTTTGGGAAACAAAAGTTTACTACAACTTATTGAAATGACTTTTATAAGTATGATTGAAAAAATAAAACTCAGTCACTGATTTTTATTTATGACTTTTATAAATAAAAGTTTTCGATAACTGTTATCTAAGACATAAAATTTAAAAATCGAAAATAACTGTCATTTGCAGATTATTTATATAATAATCAAAAATAATCGTTATTTTCGATTTATAAAATAAAAGTCAGAAATAACGGTTATTTAAAGAGTAATTAAATAAAAGTCAAAAAATAATAGTTAAAGAGCGATTTTTTTAATAAAAGATGTAACTGTTACGGTCCCTGGTTCATTCAGTTATAAAAAAATGAGATGGCCAATTAAAGAGCTTGGCCTTCAGATGTGTAAAAAGGTTTTATTTTTTTGAAGAGGGTTGTCAACTGCACGAAAAATTATAAGATGTTGGCTGTTGGTTGGACTAAAAAGAGAGTTGTCAAATGAAAGGACTTGGCCATTTGGTGTGCAATGAGGCTTTATTTTTTCAATAGGGTTGCCACCTGTTCTTTCCAAATGCAAGAAAAAAGTGGAAAAGAGTGCAGCTGCGAGGCTAACTAGAAATTAGTTAAAAATAAATTCTTTGATTTTAAAAGCACACTTTACACAGATACATACATACCTATGTTTGCTAATCAACACAAGTGTAACGTTTAACTGCAACTCTAATCCTCTTTCGTTCTAAACTACGCCAAAACAATTTGAATACGTAAAACATTACATCAGCACGTATGTATATATGTACACATACAACCGCACATTCTCTCTCATTTATGTATTCCCAAACCGTTTTGCCCTTCGCCTTCATTGGGTGCACTTGAAAATTGGTAAAGTGCCACTTGTGGAAATTTATGATCCCTAAATGAAGATGCCTTTCGGTCAGTTATGTCGACCACTTTTAAGCCAATATTTCAAATAACTTTTCCAGTAGAATACCAGGCGCAACCCACGAGGGCTACATGAAACGATTTAATAGTGCGGGTAAAATAAATTTGTGTCTGTTTTTCTTAGTTTTCTTTTTTGTGTTGTTTTCTTTCAATTTGACTATTTATGCAAATTAAAGGTACGAAAGATTTCTTTACAAACTCGTAATACTTTGTTATCTTTCAAAGTGAAATATGTTCTACGGCATCATCCTTTTATTTTTTTCTATGTGTGTAATTTTTTTCTTCTGTTTGCTCTACGAATCACAGGTAATCTCGAGATGTTATGGTTGATTTTTGATGTGGCGCGCACCATTTGGCAATTTAAATATTTCTCGCAAATTATTATTGTGCTTGCAAGTTTTGGGGGAAAATTTATTTATTTCGAAGATAAATTGAGGCAGACTGCTGTTTTTTTTTTTTGGTGGAAGATAAATATGTATGTGGTTTTAAATGGCTATCGTTTATTCTGTTAAAAACTAATGCAAAAGAAGCTGAGACGCTAGCATAAGGTCGCCGTGCGAGCTTTGCATACTTTGTTTGGCTGTATGCATAACAATTTCGCAAATATTAAACCAGATTAGTATGGGACCACCTCTGAGACACTACCTTTCCGATGCAAAGTTATCGAATTCGGTTAACGTGGTCCAAAGTTATGCTGTAACAGCGGCAGCTCCTAGTAGGCTAACCAGAATGAGTTGTGATGTAGTGGTTAGAAGAGCGCGCTACCACTGCGCTGGGCCTGGGTGAAACATGAAAAACAACTTCTCTTAAAAATACAATCGCCGTTCGAAGTCGTCGTGACAACCTCTTTGTGAGACAACATCAAGGCGCATGCAACAAATCGGAGGAGAAGCTCGGCCAAACACTAACAAATGGGTGAGCGCCATATAGGGAGGCAATACTGTAGGAAATAAATGGAATCAAGCTTGGCTTCTAAGCCGCTTCACTTGTTTGCCTGCGACGACACTTTCGGAACTCATGCCTTATTGATTGTTTCTGGGTTGATTAATTCTTTCTGCAGAGGTGAAAATTTATTTATTTTGGAACGATTTACTGGCATGCATTGGCGTTGTACCATCTTTCGCTATCACTTATCTTTATAACTTCTGCTCTCCTATTAAAAAACAAAACCGGTTAGGAGAATAAGCCTTCTGTTGGGACTCACTCACAGAGGACACTCTACAATGAACAACTATTTGCTGAGTGGACTTCGTAACTCACGGAAAACAAAATCTCTCAGATTTACAATTCTTTGGCATAAAAAAATTTTTTGTGCTGTTTTTCTGCTCAACGAATATTTCCGTTTTTTGTGTTTTAAGTAAATGCAAGCCATCAGAAATGAGTTAAAACGATATCACAAAAAAACACTAAGCCTTATTGTGTTTATATTCGGTAATTAGCTAAAGACAACCAATGCAATCTAATTTACTAGTAACTTATACTAAAGTAGCCTATCCAAACCTAACCTAATACAATTTTTTTTTTAATTTAACCCGAAATACGTTGTATCTTTCATACGGTTATTTTATGTATCCAGGTATAAATCTACGCCTACAACTAAGTACAACATACCTATGTTTTGTATGTATGCAAAATAGTCTTTGCAGCATCTTCTGTACTCCATTGTACTCGAAAGAAAATTCCCTGTACATATCGTCGTTTAAAGTGCAAAACCGCGTATCAGCGAAATGCAAAACCGCGGATGTGAGATGGCATAAATTATTTTCATATTTCAAAATGGTTCTCTTTTTTATAAAGCAAGCGCATTTCTGGCTAGTATATTTCAGGACGAATGAATAAGGATTGAGCCAAGAGCTTATTTGAGCAAATCCAATTTTTGGGAGCAAATGTCAGTTACGCGGTTTTGTACTTTAAACGACGATATGTACATAAATTTAACTCACTTACTTGCCTGCATTTAGCAATCAAATTGGAAAGTCAATTCCGTTTCTAATCAAGTCTCGGTTTCGAGTCGACCACAATGGGACGTTCTATAAGCATTCTCGCGGTCGATGACTTTTTCGTTGAGGTCACATTCCGAAAGACCATAACGACCTTGGCTTCTCATCAAAATGCATGGAAATTTTGTTGTTATTTAGCCCTCTACACATATTGACACATAATCGCACGCAGAAAAGGTATGCATTTTCCCAACAAAACAAACTAAGCGACCCGCAAAGGCAGGGACAACACATAAACCGGACACACATGCACATTTACATATGTATGTATGTATGTATGTGTATGCGTACATGGAAAAAATTCTCCAAAGCAAGGAATGAAATTGAAATTCGACAAACCGCACCTAAGGCGCTTTCCGGCTGCCAGCTGCTGAGTACTTCCTTTTGCGCTTTGTTCGCTTTGATATGTGAAATTTGGTTACTTTTGTGGGCGAACAGCACAAAGATATTCATCCATTCTTTGAACGTGCTTTCATTTTCCGCTTGTTAGGTAAATCAACAAGGTAAGGTAAGGTATATGAATTTTTACTTTTTAAGGAAGAGTAGTCTTTCTAAGTCTTTGACTAAAATGATAACAATTTTATATTAGTCAAAAATTCACAAAATGTTTTGAGCATAAAGCAGTACCTACAATATCAAAGTCAATAAAATATTCAATATATAGTTATATCTTGCATTTTGCCTGCCCCAATCTTTGTGGCTTGCTTAGGAAGGCGGTATGTCCCAAGTCTGTGGATAGTGGTCGGACTTACTTTTATGCACAAAATTTGCAAGGATTCTCTCTTTCCAAGGCAATCCCTGTATACAGTTATATATACATATCACACTTGAGTCGAGAGACTAGTATCCGCCAACCTCAAATTTAGGCTTTCAAGCAGAGGTAACCCCTAGTTAAGAAGCAGTAGCTTCGGTTTTTAGATCTTTGATGACACGTTTGGAAAATGTTAGGTAGTGCCTGAAGTCTTCCCGCATCGCATCAGAATACTCTGCCATTATATTTATGAGTCAAACTTTCTGAAACGGGCCACTAAAAATTAAGTCGTAGAATTACAAATATGTTTTGGCAGATATGCAAAGGTCTATATGTGAAAATTAATATCTTAAAATATTTTTTGAAAATTTCAATTTTTCAAAAATTTATTCATAAAAGAATTTTTGACCTTCTTTTCATCAATTTTATATATTAATTGCTATATTTACGTAAATATTGAATTAAAAATAACAAAATTTTAATGGTGTATTCAGAAAAAGTAGCAGAATCGAAAAAAAATGCATCCTGGAAAAATTTAATTTTTTAATAGTATTTAAAAATAATAAATTTCCCAATAAACAATTGACAATTTAAAAGACTTCTCCTTGTGTTAAACAAAAAAAATTACAAATTTATTCTATAAAGTCTACACTAACCATTCGGGCAAAAATATTTTAGTGCAGTCTATCCTACAACAAGTAGTTTTTAGCAAAAAAAAAAACCGACTTAAAAAAAGTATTTAAATAGAAACGCGTGTAAAGAAAACAATCTCCTTCATTACTCCCGCATTACTTGTCAACTAGTTCTAAGTGAGCTTTTGGTGGCTAACCACAAGTTATATATTTTATAGAAATCCCGCAAAAAAGCTAACTACAAGTGGGTTGTTTTTTTTTTATCAATTGATATTTTTTTCTGCAGGGGTATGACACCATTAAATCAATTCGCAACCCTTTTTGTATTGAGGTTATTTCGACAGAAGCTTAGCTCACCGCCGCCAGAGCGCATGATTGTGGGATTTCCGTATGAAAGCCAGCCGCAATTGTGTTGACTAACCCCATTCACATAAATATTCTTCGTCTCCTCAACTTCCGGGTATTTGCAAATCAAGCATGAAGTGCGTAGCAGAAATCTATCGAGCGTTCGACAAGTCATCATCAAGCCAACCGTTTGTGCGATGCGGATGACAAATCTTTGTCAGCGCTCTCTACATTTTGTTGTTGTTGTTGTTGTTGCGTTTTTTATGTCTCCGCCTATTATTTCTACTTCTCATGCTCCATTATGACTCGCTTGCCTGTGTACTGTGATGTTTTTTTTGTGACTTCTCGGCTGTTCTTTCTTTACGCCATTGTTCAAATGATAATTTATCATAGCCTTTTTTTCAATCCTTTCTATTTTTTCGTGGAACTGTTTTGTAGAAAATTCAGTCAGGCTTTTAAGTTGAGATAGCGAAAGTTACGAGGCACATTTTGTTGTATATAGAAAATACAAGGCCTTGTACAAAATACATATATAATTTTCTTTGCAGAAAAATGCGGGTTTGAGTATTTTACTTCATCTGACACATATCAAAAGAATGACTACGCTCTCTACTCTCTGTCGCTAATATGAATACTAAATTCAGTTGAAAACATATATTTTAAAAATTCACAAAAGTAAACAGATCTCGATTTCACACCTAAACTCATTGAATATTAAAGGTGCTCACAAAAGTTTCTGTAGTCTTTGACATTTAATCGAATTTTCACGCGCTCCAAGTTCCAAGCGAAGATAAATAAGAACTCATTTTGCACTCACCTTTATTTCCAGCTACTAACGCGCAGTGCAAATACAAATACAAGCAAAAGTTGACAAGCGAATATTCTATGAGAAATCGAGAAGTAAATCAAGAATGGAACTTTACGGCAAATAGCTTGCGGTAGCCAGGCGCATGGAAGGAGAGAGAGAGAAAATTGAAAAGAAGCGCTGCCAAAGGACGACTGTCAGAACAAATGCAAGCGGAAGAGAGTTTACAACCTGTCGCACATTAAAACAAACAAAAACAAACTATTCAATTTGACAGTTGCAAAAATTCAATTTCTCGTTCTCATCCAACTGCATAGCTCGGTGGTGTTGCGGGCGCACTATGGCTGTCGAAGCAATACCAACAACAAACTATTGTGAAAGAAATGGAAAAAATGCGAGCTGCACAGAGGCGCGCAGCCAAGAGCTGTGGCAAATGGCCAGAGGCAAGAGGAAGGAATATTACATATTTAGTTGAATGTCTAAGCGCAAATTGCAAAGTTGGACATCATTTCGAGTTTGAAAAATTTTTGCAAATGAAAAAAGTTACATCTTGGGGAAAAGAGAGCAAATCAGTGGGCAAGAATGTACGAATGGACGAATGTATGTATCTATGTAAGTAAGAAAGTAAGGCATACTGAATTTGCGCTGCAAAAACGATAAGTAAAATTTTTATTTTTCTGCGTAGGTGTGCATAAAAAAAAGTATGAGCATAATGACTCGCACAATTCGTTTGAATGACCAACATGTCCGTTGGTTTCAAAGCACAGGAAATAAGAGTGTACGTATGTGTGGTGTGTAAGCGAAAGTTTTGTAGAAAGCTTTTACTCTCTACAGTGCAAACAAATTTAAATAGAAATAAAGTTTGTCAAAGTATTTAAAACATTTGATGACGAACGCAATTAATTTATTCTTGGCTATAAATGCCGCTGGCGAAATACAGAATAAAAAATTGTGATTAAACTTTTTTTCCTGCCGAACGAAAAAGCAAAATTTACTTGCGGGCCTCCGTTTTGCAAATTAGTTGAACGAGTAAGTTGAAGTAAGTAAATGGCTTTGTATTTAAAGCGCACAAAACTACAACTCGAAATATTGCATCAAATTATAACTTAAGAAAGTTTTATTACATGACAGTTGAGAAGTGCATGTGCAAAAATTAATATATCTAATGAAGGGATTTTTTGCACATGCAGCAGTACATAGCACATGCATTTAAGCACTTAGTGCAAGTATTCGCGCCTAAACATAAGTTGAAGCGGTTGCACCCTTAGTTGGGATTACTTGGGCAATTAAAAGTTGTCCTCTGTGAATTCATTATATTATAAATTATATCTCTCTACCCCGAGCACATCCCTGGTTTTATTTTTCTCTCTCTCTCTCTAATGAACGCTCCATGCCGAGAATTGTTTAACTTTAAGACAAAAACCTGTATGACACAGAAATCATCTAAGCGATATGCGTCGAGCACGATAGCCGTTTCTCTTCTGTGTCAAGCGAGAATTAATAGTATTAACGCTGGTTCCCAAATAAAAAGATGTCCTTTTCTTTTTGCTTGAAGAGAGAAGATATCTTTTCATGTCCTCGTTTACCACCAAACTAATACGAAGGTGGTTATGAATATGAACGATAACATTAATTAGACATACTAAACGTATTATCACCCAATGTAACAGCTACAGCCGGAGCTTTGCTCCACATCAAGACTGGTAGCATAAACACCCATTGCTTTTGTCTTGTGGAAACAAACAATTAGTTTGGTAATCTAGAGATTCATAGTCTAATACAAACCGCACTCGTTTGAGATCGTATATTCCTTCAAGTAGAAGTGCTTATCCAATAGTTATAGCCTGCTACGCTTAGTGCTACCTGGTTATTATAAAATAAGATAAGATAAGTTTTCGGAATAGGCAGGACTTTCATTGAAAATAGACATCGCATAGAGGAGTATTTGCATAGCAACAACGGTAATAACTATTTTATGCATTTTTCTACTCAGTAATAAATCATAATTAAGGATGATTGTGACCATTTTCCTGAAATATTTATGAATAATTTACCACAAGTCTTTTTTTTCACAAAATTATAAGAATACACTTCGTATTTCTAAAACGTACTGGTTTAAATTTAAATCGACAAGTGCGAATATGCATCTGGTTCTTTCATATTACAGCGTTTTGAATTTTGGAGAATTTTCATTTGCTAAAATTTTGATGTTTTTCCAACTTCAATTAACTTAATGAAAGTATGAGAAAAGAGAATGCGTTTTTGAGTGTTGTTAGGACACAAAAATCTACTCCCCACGAAGTTAAGTAGTTAATATCATTGTCCAGTGGCACAGTCCTTCAAAGGACCCTCCGAGGACTCTAAGATTTTGGGCTATGCAACTCAGTAAATCTGGGTAACCAGCTCCGACGAAACCTTTTGACTCTTATATACGAAATTCGGAACCGTTCGCAAACAAGTTAAGTTATTTTTACAGATGACTAAAGTAGTTAGGCATTTAGTTGTTCAGGAACCAAACCTTGACAAACATTGATAAGTAAAGAATAATAAAAATATTAAAAAAATTTGTTTAAAAAAAAATCAAATCAAATTTCAAAATGGACCGATTTAAATTTTCAAACAAGGGAATATTTACTAAAAACGTTTCATTTAAATTTAGGTTTAAATATTGGAGCTTACCTTCTTCTTCCATCTCCAAGAGGTTTTTTTTTTTGTTGAAATGGGTGTTCACTAAAAAAGGGGAAGATTTCTGGACTACCTTTTAATAGATCAATTATTTAGCCTTAGGGAGTAGTAAGCCAAAATTGTCAAAATTTGTAAATTTGACTTTTAGACGGGTTTTCTATACAAATACTTTTATGAGCGTTATGGTCGACTGCAGATTGCATGATTGCCCCTCTGATGGGTTCGCAACCCGGCCTTAGTACCTTCATCATAATTACAGCATCGCAGGGACATCTCCTTTTCTCCATCAATCAATTTGATACCCATTCAACTACTCACTCTATAATAAACTCTCTGGAAGCTTTGTCGAGGTATGGAGTAGAAGCAAAGGGACATCACTAGATTTTCCGTAATAAAAATCAAAATGAACTCTTTTTAAAGAGTCTCCAACTCCAAACCAAAATCAGTTCGATGAAGTAAAAGTTGAAGTTCAAGTATTTAAGTGTTTTCATTGAACAGATATGGCCAAAAATAACCCATAAAAATGCTGGCTGTTCACTTCAGCTTCTACTGTTCGACACATAATATTAGGGTAATCGACTACATGGAAAATGCATTTCGCGCAATAAATATAAGCGAAAAACATAAGTAAATGAACAGTTGGCAATGCAAGCGCCAGTGACTGCAGCGCCTGCAGCTAGCAAAGTATATAGATGACTTACGGTCACAATATAATTTCCATGCAACATGTCACGACAATAATAGCAACAGTAATGCACTTATGCAACAAGCAACAATAACGAAATCGCAATACCAGCAGCAAAGGTGCGAAATATGGTTGATTCTATGCTTTTTCCAGCAAATACCCAATTTGCCAAACGACGTCGTAACGACTCCGCTGCAGCCCGCAAAAACGATATACCAGCGAACTGCAAAACGATGCTCAAAATTGCATGCAGTACTACAAAATTAAAAACAAATTTTTTATTTAAAATAGTTTAATTTAATTCAGTTGACTTTTTTTTTTTTTAATTTTCAAATGTACATACTTAAATATTAATTAAAAAGAAAAATAAGGAAAGCATTCGGTCATAAAATACAAACTAAAATTTTAATACATTACTGACCTGTGTGTCAAAAATTATTGACCTAACACATATTGACAAGTTTTAACAATTTATTTCTTTGTTACTTCATTATAGTTACCTTTATAAAAATTGGGTTTATTTTTTAACAAGGACCATGTAGTTCAAAATTCAAGCAATGTGCAGTATACCATACACTGGTTTTAAAATTAAGTCACCTACATATTTCATATATTTATTATTATTTTTTTTCCTACATTTCTTATATCAAATTTAAACAAAAAATTAACTTCATACGCACAATTTTTTTTTTTTATTAAAAAAAATTTTCAAAATTGTATATGAAAAATATTATGAATACTGAAAAAAAGATGTATGCGACGTCGTTTCGAGTTCACCCAATCGACTTCACCAGAGCGACGTCGTAACGACGTCGATTCGAACTCGTCTTCGCCCTGTGGCAAATTGGGTAGCGCCATGTAATGGTATTTGTTGCCACAGCTGCAACAGCTCAGACGCAGTGCTAACCTATGAACACAAAAAAAGCAAACAAACAAAAAAACAAAACAGCAAACAACTACAAAAGTTAGCAAAAGTCAACAAATACTTCCGTTGCACCTCGCGTACCGCACCATTGTTTTGTGCGTATGTTCTGTTTTTTTTTTTTTTTCGTAGTCCCAACATTGTTATGTTTGTATAGCTGTCTGTACTTTGTTTTTTTGCTTTCCCTGCTGCTTGTTGCACTTGTTGTTTGTTTGTTACTCGATGTTGTAATTCTTAAATAATGCTCCGGGTGCATGGCGCATGCCAGCTGTTTGCGCTCAAGCTCTGGCAAGGCAAGGCAAGCATGCATGCGCACATATCCATACATAAGTTCGCGCTTTGCTTGCAATTTTTTGCAGATCCACATTTGGTTGCTCATACGCAGCGCTGTACTGGCATTGTAAGTGAACATTTTGATGCATAGCATATACATATGCACAGATGTATGTATGTAGGTATGTACATATGTATATGTTAAAGTATTTATGTGCTTGTAGTTGGTTAAATTGCATTTTAGCTTCTCTGGCAAGCAAAAAGCAAATCGTTTTATTGCTGCTGTCACGTTTCAAATTGAAATCAAACAATTTATATAATTTCTTTCCTCTCTCAAAAGCAAAAGACAATTTTCCAAGTAAGCAATCGTAAATTTTCAGCGAATGGAATGGACAAATATTTATGTATGTATTGAGCAAGTATTGGCAGTTCGTAAATTGCGCTTTTTAAAAATTGATTGCATACAGCATAAAAACATACAGAGACTTGCAGATAACATTTCCGAAAATCAACATAAAAAAGTACTTATCGAGAATGTGGTGAATTATAACAAATTCAAGCATTGTACATATGTGTTATAGCGCCTGGTGTTCGGATTAAAACAGAGATTGTAGATTTAAACTAACTATTTATTAATCAAAGTAAATACGATAAAGGTTACAGAGAGAAAGATTGCGAACGAAGAAGGAAGAGAGAACACGACCAACCAGCAACAGCAGAATGTCATATGAAACACACAAATGATAATGCAGGGTTGCCTTTGGGTTCCCCTTGTCCTAATTTATTGGCTAGCTAGGTATCTGGAAACGCACTGTTTGCTTGGCGTGGTCTAGCCGTTCGACGGACAGTGGGTCCGCCTGTTTGTACGTTGGAGTTGTTTTCGCTGTTCTGCGCTGGGGTCGTTGGATGGTCGTTCCTAGTGGGCGGTGCGTTGTTATTGGTGGTTACATTATTTGGATCTATGTACATCCCACTCTATCTCAACGTCTACCGGCTCGCAGGTGGGAGGTGCTGCCGCTTTCCGTATCTGGTTTTGATGTTTTCTAATTATGCCCCTTGGTGTTGTTATGTTGCACATCATGTGGCCCAATACTTGGTTTATTTGACCTGTTTCGGGCTTGGGCTTCTTGTCCTATACAGAACTTCGATTTGGACTGTTTACGTACGTGCTGGTTTAGAAAAAGTGATGTAACTAGCGTACGAGGCTGTCGGCCATGTAGTATCTCTGCAGGGGATTTCCATTTGATCGGATTTGGCGTTGACCGATAGGTAGCTAGATATTTACAGAGAGCCTTTTCTTTACTTGATGAACCTTCCATTTCCTTGTCAAATGCTTCTTTAAATATTCTTACGAACCTCTCCGCCAACCCGTTAGATGCTGGTTGAAAAAGCGCCGTAGTGAGATGAGTAATGGCATTGAGTTCACAGAATTTTTGAAATTCCCACGATGTGAACTGCGTACGTTCAGTTGTAACTTACTATGGTTTCGGGCAGTCCTTCGATGGTAAATATTCCATGCACTGCGGAAATGGTTGCAATTGAAGTCGTTGTAGATATTTCGATGGTGTATGGAAATTTGGATAACGAATCGATTATAATAAGCCACATGCTGCCAAATAACGGCCCAACCAAGTCTATGTGAATTCTTTGCCGTGGTTTTGCGGCTGGCGGCCAAGGTGAGTAGTGCTGCTTTGGTCTAGCGGCAGTGGTTTCACAGTTCACGCAGGTCTTACACAACGTCTCAATTGCTTCATCGATCTTAGGAAACCATACACAGCGTCCACTAATCTGCTTCATTCTAGTTTGACCACAGTGGCCCTCTTGAAGCATAGCTAGGACTTTTGGCTGCAACGTTGCTGGGACAACCACTTGATTGTGCTCTGTTTGAAACAAGACCACGCCCTTCTGTAAAGAAAGTGAGAGTCTACGATCAAAATATGGTTCAATATTACCGTGCGATTCCAGCAAGTGTTATGGCCAACCATCTTGAATCATTATTTAAACGACTTTAAGTTGGACATCCTTTTCTGTCGCCATTGAGACCGTCGATGGTATAAGTGTCAAGTGCAGTTTCATTGACCTCATAAACGTTAGGTATCTTATTTCCCCCAATAATGGAACTCTAAGTCTTCGCCCATTGGAAGTCGAGAGAGCGCATCTGCGTTGGCGCGTTGTGCCGTCTTTTTATACCTTATAGTGTAGTCGTAGGCTTCGACCAACATTTCCCACCTTTGGAGCCTATGCAACAATGCGCCCGGTAGCTTTTGGTGGGGATGAAATATGTTGACCAGTGGTTGATGATAACTAGCTAGTTGAAACCTACAACCGTATAAGTACTGCTGAAAACGCGTGACGCCAAATACTATGGATAGTGCTTCCTTCTCTATTTGCGAGTAGTTTATTTGGCTCTTAACGTTTAACGTTTTGGATGCGAAAGCAATTGGGTTTTCCGACCCATCTGGATACCTATGCGATATTACGGCACCGAGTCCGTATTTTGACGCGCCCTTTGCAAGAATTATGGGTGGCTTATCGTTTTAACGATCACATCATCCAGTTTGCCCCCAGAGTACTGCGATGTTCTTCAGCATTGCTCCTAGTATGCAGTGATTAGCTGTCCAAAGTGGTCGTAGCTTATTTGGCAACGCTGTGACCTTAATTTTATCTGCGAATAATGGAAGGTGTCGTTGACACTTTAGTAATGATTTATTTAAATTTCATTTCCATGTCTTTTCGCACTGCGACAGCATCCTACTCAGCTATTCTTTCTACTACACTTGCGATATATCGCCAAAATTACACTCTCTCTCAACTAATGTCATACAACGAAATGTCATTTGGCTTTCGCATTGCATTTGTTAGGGAAATTTTTCATTTTATCACTGCGCGCTGTGGCAAAAATTCCTCATTTATTTGGTTTCACTTGATTGCATTCAACGAAACACCGGCTTTGGCAGCGTACGAAAAATCGCGTGGCCTCACCGATGTCAGACGACGAAACAAAAATCCAACGAAATAAATGGCATATACTTAGGTGCTTATGTGGGCATCCGCAGGTAGTCGTATGTACTGCGTGCGTACTTTAACTCTTGCACGCTTCAATGCAGCTGCAACACCGCGCTAACCAAAATGCTTAAGCAAATTTCGCAAATATTTTTTTTTTTTTTTGCCCCCACAGAGTCGGGGGGCATACACGCCGACTGTCATTCATGCCGACAAATGCAATTTATTCTAACGAATTCAGTGAACAATCTGCTGGCAACCACTAACTCCTGCCCAGGTGCGGCAGCGCATTGAACCGAACAGCGCCATTGTCTGTGTCTGTGTCTGTGTCGTCAGCAATCAGAATTGTCTCCACAAACTTGAAACATACATTCACATATATATATATATGTATGTAAGAATAATGCAGCTTTATGGACGCCGGCGGAAGTAGCGGAAATGCAAGTGAAACTTGCCAACACCAAAAGCTATATAAATGTTATGCTTATGTGTTTTGTGCATGGATGTGTGTGGCCTTGCTTGTGCACTACATGCGTGGTTGACATTTGTTTTTCCAGGTTATTAGAGTTGCTGCTTGAATTATTGTTATTTTACCGCCGCTTCCGTTGTTTACTCTTATCTCTTGTATCACATTCTTCCTGTTCCTTGTGCTATTGCTTTTGTTGTTGACTTTTTCCGCTGCTTAATTTTACCGTCTTCTTAAGTTGGCAATGCTGTTTTCGCTGTCGTTGATAAGTTGTCAGCAATACCTTTCTAAGACGATGCACCACATAAACTGTCAAATAACAACAATACCTACACAACATCTCAGCGGAAAGTTTTCTTTCATCACGCGAAAGTTTCCTCATGAATTTTTCATCGCTCGTTGCGCATTCGCATATGAGAAAATTTAAACAAAATTT
>NW_023458558.1:6668985-6674091 GCF_013731165.1 Rhagoletis pomonella
TTCTTTGGTTTCTTAATTTTTTTAATTTTATTTGTTTTCTTTTGTCAATTTTGTAATTTAATTTTGATTTTACGGTTGTATTGTTTTAAACAAGTTTTATTTTTACTTCGTTTTATTTTCAGAATCTTTTTTTATTTCTTCTGATGTTAAGATTTTTTGCGGTGTTTTTTTCCTGGGTGAAGATTATCACGCTTGGTGTAGGTTATGATCAGAATCAGAATATTATCTGAGGGAGGATAACAAGCCATATGCTATCCACTCGTTGGGGTTCCTCCTGCGGAATTAATTTGGTGGCCAAATTTGAGTTGACATTTTCGATAAGAAATCCTGAATCATCAGGTATGTTATTATTTTGTAACTTAGAGTTTGATTTCTTCTCACACTGAACTAAATTGCTAAATAATTGGCAATAATTAAGTAGTTTAGTAGATTTATGTTTCGCAACTCTTCAAACTGGGAGCTCCATGACTTCCTTCCACCCTAGCGGGCAGCTTCTGCAACCTTCTTTGTGAAACACAAAATTTTCACAAGCCAGTATTGACCACAATTTTAATCCATCGGGTAATGGACGATGGCAATTAGAGTTATTGATTGAATTTAGCCATAGGCGCATTAATCTGCCACAAAGCACCGACACAGCGGTGAGAACAGCGGCTTTTCAACGAAACAAACTTAGAAAAAAGCTTTTTGCCGCAATTACTGACCTAAATAGTTGGGCGCAGAGCGTAGTGCCGCAATAATTGTACGCCAATTGAATAAATTAGGCAAATTATTGGCAAAGGGGGGAGCGGAAGCAGCGGAGGTTTCAAGAAAAGTGAATCGAATCTAGAGTTGTTAACACTTATAGCAAGAAAACATTTTTGTATTTCCGTTGCCGCAAAACTTTGCCCTTCTCAAAATTTTATGTTGTTGAACTCATTGAGGCGAAGAAAGTTTTCAGCCTGGTCAGTGTGCGTGTTGCAGTTGTTAGGGCATATTCTTCTTGACCAAATTTTCCGCTTCTTATTATTTTAATGGTACAAATGTTTGTTTGTACTAATGGATGAACATAAATAAATACTTAAGTATGGGAGTGGCGTGAGGACTAGTTATTCCCTAGCGAATTATAAACCATAATTTTATATTTTTATCAACCGGCAGCATGAAGTTTCGAAACTGTTAGCAATCAGCAGCTGCATCGAAAACTAAAAGTTTGCCTTTGCGTTGATAGATTTTGCATTCGAACACAAAAGCCCTTGATTATACATTAAT
This sequence comes from Rhagoletis pomonella, assembly GCF_013731165.1. Classification (NCBI taxonomy): domain Eukaryota; kingdom Metazoa; phylum Arthropoda; class Insecta; order Diptera; family Tephritidae; genus Rhagoletis; species Rhagoletis pomonella. The sequence goes on from NW_023458558.1 coordinate 6,670,237, forward strand.
TGGGCTTTTAAAAACTCCCTAAGAAGCAGATGAGATTAGCAAGGCAATTTAAATTCAAAATTCAAGTATGTAGTCATTAGGGTGAAAATACATTGAAAATGTGCTGAGATAGGGTGTTTTTGACCAGTTTATTCGATATTCGAAAAATAAATATTTCAAAAAAAAAAAACGCCTATAGACATCCGAAATCCGGAAAAACCGAGTCCATCACCCTAGTATTTATTATATTTGGAAAAAATCTAAAAAGGTAAATTCAGAGACCGTACCATTTTGTAATTAAAAGCATTCTGTAAGTAAAACCTCGCGAGGTTTCTGCCTAGGCGAACGATTTCTACGTACTTTTCATGCGGTATGTTTATATCCAAATCGTCAGTATTTAATCTTGAAACGTAATATACAGACAGAGGGCAAGCTTTAACCACATTCTTGAGCTTCTAAAAACGTCACTCGGTAGATTGAAAAGTAAACAACCAGGAGCGTTTGTCGTTATGTAACTGAGGATATGCTCAGTCGTACATTATATTAGAGTGGCCTCAGACTCCACAAATTAGAGGAGGGTGGTTATGAGATAGATCTCGTAGCCTTAGCTTTCTTCCGAAAATACGGTTGCTTGACTACCGTCACCGAATTTCAACAGAAAAGAAGACTACATCGACTATCCTTGCAAGCCCTTAGAGTAGAATGAAAAGCCCAGATTTTAGGACTCTTGCTATATGGTGCAATTTGAAGGCGCACATGTGAGGATGTATTGAACTAGCCCTCTTTTACGGCAGCAATGCGCAGATCTCTGACTGAATGGTGCTAGAGCAACACTCATTCTCAGGTCACAGCTACTTTGGCTTTAAAGTATAATTAAACTAACGATCTCGACATCAAGGTCCTAATCTCAGGAATATAAACTGGAACTCACTGGAAGAACTAACTGATACTAAATTCTAAGAATTTAATAACCCGCCAAGGATATGGAGTGTAGCAAGTGTTGTACACAAATTTATACATTTGCGTCTCGATAATTAACGACCGATTAGCTTCATATTATTTATTTCACAAAATTTAGAGATGCTGCCGAAGAAATTACGCGAAGTTCCGAACAACCCGAGAAATGCAACAGAAATTTAGAAACTACTGAAGAAAAAAAAACAAAAAAAGTGAATAACATTTAATTTTTTACCTACGTATGTCTACAAAAATACTAGAAGCAATCGGTTTTTTTTATCAAAATAATAAAACCCAAAAATAAAAATTAAAACAATCGAAAAAAAACCGAAACAAAATACCGAAGGCCCTAATATTTCTATAAAAAAAAGGTTCCAAAATAAGAAAAAGAAACTAGAAAAGTCTCGAAGAACCGCGACAATTTTCAAAAATTACAGAAACATCCAAAAACTTCCAGAAAAAATCCAGAAAACCCTAAAAAAGTTCCAAAAGGAAATACCAGAAACTCCAGAGAGTTCCGAAAGGTGCATACAAGGTGGCGAAAAACTCTCTCTTCGGGCCAGTTTTTATCGGACCATAAATATGGGATTATCAAATATATTTACACCCGCGCCACCTTGTGGATTAACTCACCTTTCATAGGTATTGCATTGTCTTATCTTTTCTAGAGTAAAACAAAAAAAAAAATCAAATATTAGTCTTCTTACATCTCGAAGAAATCTGGAAGATCTCCTCGAAATTAAGTACTGACTAAAACATCACCTTTTGTTTTCGCTTTATGCGGTGAATATTTGAACAGCAAATGGAATAGGAAACCCTGATAATGTCTCTCAATTTGCTGTAAATCCATTTGCATAAGATTCACATGCAGCACTGCCATTGTGGCACTCTGTCGAAATAGAGATGGATACCGAAACGGATATTGCAAAATATCAGCCGCGGCAACAAAAAAAAAAACCAACAAACACACAGAGAATAATGCAGAAAATTTACAACGAAAATTCAACGCAGCCATCAGAAAAACACAAAAAAATGCTAAACACAGGAGAAAAGGCAAGAAAATTGTAGAAAAGTAATTTGAATCCAAATGCATTGCTTGTAGTTCAAGCGTGACAAGTTACTCGCTTTGTTTCTTCAAAATGCGGAAGCTGTGCAGCGCATCAGAAAAAAAAATCCACAAGCAACCAGCCAGCCACCGAAGCAATGCAACACATATCCGCTTGCTATGCGCTACTTGCTTGTGAAAATTGACAACCTTAGCGGTGTCGATGTTATTTTTTGGTGCAAGGACATTTTTTGGCAGCAGCAACAGTGCGATGATTCTGACGCTGATTTCCATTCCGATTGCTATGCTGATTTCTGCAACAACTACAAGTACACTATACATAGTGTACGTACATTCCACACTTAGTCCTTTGGCGTATATTGAGTCAGTGGCAAATGAAGTTAGCAAAGTGCATGCCACAGTGCAGAGAATGCAACAGAAATAACGACAACGACTACGCTGTTGCTTGGCGTGCCGACTTCTATGATGTTTGGATTATCGTTCGTTACTCTTATTCCTGTTACATTTGCTTTGCAGCAGAAGCTTAGCAGACAACTCTTCGTGCCCTTCTTACCTCATCTCTGACATTGTGCCGGCCGTGTTGTGCTGAGTTGCACGATGATGATTTTGTCAACGTGTGCCGTTGGCAATTGGCACTTGGCTGTTGCAGTGGCAGTCTCGCGCCTCACTATGATTTTCCGTTTTGTTTTGTTGCCTTTGCGCCCACGAACAACATACATATATCTACTATGGAGCAACATGACAGCGAGCGCATTTGCATGCATGCCAGCCACCGACTATAAATAGACACACAGGCAGTCAGCCATTCAGTCAGTCAGTCAGTCAGTCAGTCAGTCAGTCAGCAGTCAGCTAGCTGCATTGGCAGCTTGGTGTCACGACAAGCATGTGGCAAGTTGGCAGCAGCAACTCTCTGCTGAAGTCTGTTGCGCCACGAGTTTCATAGTGTGATGCTGCATTGTTGTTTCTGGCAGCCGCTTACAAAGTTGCTGCTTTATTGGCAATTTTGTGTTGCCTAGAAAATTGCATTTCCCCAAAAATTGTCTCGCCCCTTCGGACGTGCAGCTGAGACCATCATCAAAGTTAAGAGTCTGTGCTCAAGTAAGCTTTGGTTGTAGCTGTTGTTTGATGTCCTCGAACTACTACAACTTCACCACTTCCTCAATCTATACATGGGGCATGTACATACATACATACATATGTATTCTTATACCAGAGCATGCAAGCCAACTAATACGGTGGCCAACCCTTCTCGCCACTCTTCTGAAGTTATTCGTTGTTAGTCGACTTTCTGGAATCACATTTGTGTATGTAAACATGACAAATGTATGCAAGTATATATATACTGTACATATGTATGTTTGCTTGGCTGCATGCTTGTACGTATTAAGCTTTATCTTCACTTGCATACGGCTGTCATATCGCTTACAACTTGCCATAGGAAATCCATAAATCCACTTACGACAATTGCATTTTATTCTATTTACATGTCAGTCGGATGTCATAATCAGCTTGCGCAATCAGTGCAATTGTTTTATGACACAAATAAGATTAAAAATTACATATGTATGTATGTGTACATACATAAACTGATGCTTTACTTAAACTGTTAATTGAATTTGTTGAAATAACAGTTATAAAGAGTGGTCAGTCAAATTTTGCCACAGTTTGTGTGTCGTTGTTGTTCAACAACTTTTTGCATAATGCAGTTAGGGTATTAGAGTGGAAAAAGTAATTAATTTGGTTTACTGCACTATTCCGAGCCAAGCCAACTTGACACTGTGAAAATAAAATACAATAAAATAAATGAAAATAAAATAAAATAAAATAAAATAAAATAAAATAAAATAAAATAA